>NC_056749.1:595943012-596149758 GCF_019279795.1 Protopterus annectens
CCCATGCAGCATAAGCAGTGCTGGGTATTACTCCATACAGCCCCATGCAGCATAAGCAGCGCTGGGTATTACTCCATACAGCCCCATGCAGCATAAGCAGTGCTGGGTACTACTCCATACAGCCCCATGCAGCATAAGCAGCGCTGGGTACTACTCCATACAGCCCCATGCAGCATAAGCAGCACTGGGTACTACTCCATACAGCCCCATGCAGCATAAGCAGTGCTGGGTACTACTCCATACAGCCCCATGCAGCATAAGCAGTGCTGGGTACTACTCCATACAGCCCCATGCAGCATAAGCAGCGCTGGGTACTACTCCATACAGCCCCATGCAGCACTGTACTAGGCAGAATTAGGCCACTGTCAAATTCTCTTTCAAATAACCTCGTCATTCCCTAACCCACCAGGAGACTGTAGCTGTATTCTTACAATGTCTACTAATTAGATTTGAGCCCATCACTATCTTGGAAAACCATTAGCTATTCATATTCTCTGCTAATAGCTAACAAAACAGCTCATGTATGTAGATACATGAGCTGTTTTGTTAGCTTTTACATACCTACATCAACTTTATTACAAGCTGAGATAAGTACAAATTTGCAGTGTTATAAGATAGTACTGCGTTTTATTTTGTTCTGTTTTGTTTCATTTAATATTGTGTTAAAATTAATACTGCATTTATCTGCTTATTTATTTGTTCACTGAAAATTCTGAGGTCTTTCTCTGTCTGCAGTTAGTTTTCCCATCCACCCTCCCTGTTCTTGTTGTGGTATTTTTCTTGGTGGCTATGGAATTGACCAGCCCTCCTGTAAATTTGTGTTTGAACACTCCTCCTGGGCCCATCTAATTTGGTCACTCAACAGAGTACAGTGAGGTCATATTTTGATTTCAGACACTCCTACCATTCCCATCTGTTCAGCCCTATCCCAGCTGTGTCCTAGTCTAGTCTCATTAGCTCATCCTGCCTAATACAGAGAAAACATTTGAGTAGGCATACCCAATTAGGCCCTGAACTTGTCTGATTGAAGACTGCTGGAACAGGGCTCAGTTCTAAGGTTTTTTACTGGTTAATTGAGCAATTTGTTTAAAATCAGCAAGTGCTTGCCAGGTGTCCTTCAGAGTTCTACAGAAGCAGAGAGACAAAAGAGAGACTTTGGAGTGATTAAGTATAATTTTTCTGCATTTTCTTGCTGTCTAACTAATTCCGCCTAAAATGCCGTTTTTTAGCATTTCTGTGATTTAAAAAGCTTGTTTCTGCTACATATTGTACTTATTTGCTGCCTGCACTTGAACTAAGTTGTTTTTGAGTTTAAATAATCTGTTTAACTGCTGTAGGCTACACACTAAAATGCGATAGCCATTTCTGTGCATTTAAAGTGTTTTTTTTTTTTTTTTTATTGTATCTGCTTTATTTTCTGGAAAAAAAAATAGATTTTATATATATATATATATATATATATATATATATATATATATATATATATATATATATATATATGTATATATATATATATATATATATATATATATATATACATACACACACACATTATATATACACATACACACACACACACACACATTATATATACACACACACACACACACACACACACACACACACACACACACACACACACACACACACACATGGTTCCTGCCTTTTTGAACTAGCATAGTCCAGTTTTCAGGTTATTGCTGAATTCAGGGCTGTGTTACAAATTTCTGTGTTGCCCATACCTTACTTGGATAGAAGGAAGTTTCTCTGTTCACCTGTGAGAGAGGGGAGTTTTGAGCCACCTATCTCTGGAGGAGTGGTTTCAGCCCATAAGTTAGTAGTTTGTTGGCCATTTTGAGCTAATTTCTCTCTCTTTCATTTCTCTTCTACATTTGTGCAGTGCCAGTTAGCTAGGGTTAAACTATTCCCGGCTCCATGAAGTCTACTCTTCAATTTTTCCCTTGGAAATAGGCAAACTTTCAACTTAAGCATTCAAACCATTGATTTCACAGCCCAGCACTTGCTCAAAACTCATAGCAAGCACTAATTAACCCTAGCACTAGACCCCCCTATAATGTCCAGAAGGACAATGCTCTCTATTCGTCCGTACTAGCCAGTCAGAAAAACAGCTCACTTTACCTATTCAGGCATGTCCAAAGGGCAGTTTCAGATGTACTCTCCAGTCCAACTGTTGAATCTGGGCATTTTGAGACAATGTTACAACTGCCTCATGTACACAGACAACCCTCTTCTCCTACCACCAAACACTAATATATGTGAGAGATGCAATTATACAGCCAAACTGGAGGCAATGCTCTCTCAACCCAAGACTGGAACGGAGACAAGAGGAGAAGGGAAATACTTGCAACACACCACCAGTCTCACATAGAACTACTAAACCGACACCAGCAAATAACACACAAATACACGAAAACATACTCAGAGGCTCTAAATAAAAAATCTGCAAAAGCAACAGAGACATCCAAAGCAGGCACCCAAGCAACCTCCACACCCCATCACAAACCATGAAACACATACTTTACATAAATCAGTGTGCCATGCAATCACAGCCCTTAAGGCAAAATAACATACCCAACACACTAGTAATAGGTGACTCTATAGTCAGGCACACTGATGTCCCACTAACTAGGCTGGACAAGGAGAAGGTTACAGTTAGCTGCCTCTTGGGCACCAGGATCCACCACCTAACACAAGCACTCGGGTCACTTCAGAACAAGTACAAATATGACTCTGTCATTGTCCATGTTGCTGTGAATGACCCGAGACGTACTTCCCTGGACTACATGAAGAAAGACATGGAAGAGCTCTCTGATCACGTAGCCCAGGCCGGTATGACCCTGACCCTGAGTAGCATCCTGCCCTCACCAGGAATGATGCCACAGTATAAAGAAAAAATGATCAGTTTCAACAACTGGCTGAGTTTCTGGTGTCATTCAAATGGGATCCAGTATCTGTCCACCTGGGATGACATGCTCGACAAGCCATGTTGCTTCGCAAGACATGGCTTGCACCTGTCACCCTTAGGCTTTCAAATACTGGGCAAGGCATTTGCTGCCCCCATAGTGCTTTTTTAGGCGAGGCTCAAAAGACAAACCCACCACCATAAATAGCACAAGTAACCAAAAACTGAGGGTAATGCTACTCAACGCCAGAAGTCTAGACCTCAAAATGCATGCACTCGAGGCACTCCTCAGTGTAGAGAATATAGATATCTGTGCAGTAACAGAAACCTGGTTTAAGGCTCCAGAGAGCACCCCAGCACTACCAGGCTATAACTCATACCATACTTTTCAGCCAGATAACCTGGACTGAAACACAAAAGGTGGGGGTGTATCCATATTCATCAAGGATACCCTCACCTCCAGGTTAGTGGTGCAGCACAATGCCTTAGAGATCATCCATGTGCAACTAACAATGGGCAAAACTGCAATTTAAATTGTAGCTTGCTACAGATCACCCACCATGACCCAGGACCCCCATTCTGCATTTCTGGAGACAGTGGAAAATATGAAGGTCCTACCAAACACCCTAATATTGGGTGATTTTAATTACCCAAACATTAACTGGGAGAACTACTCAAGTACTAACTCCCTATCCCAACACTTCCTAGAATTTATTAACTTGAACACTCTGGATCAACATCCCCACCAGAGGTGACAACATATTGGACCTCGTCATCACCCACATGAGCGACTGGTGTTCCACACAGGAGGGCAACCCCTCGCTGGTTAGATCAGACCATAGACAAATCACTCTGGATATCCACATTCCGCCCCTACTCCCAATCAAGGAAACCACCATGAAAAACATTTCAAAAGCAAACTTCATGTTACTTAAGACCAAGGTGGAAAGGTTCACAATCCCCATCCTAAAAGGACAACGCTGTCCAAGTTGCTGAATCCCTTACAAAGGCACTCTATGAGCACCTGCATGAATGCATGGATCATGCTATCCCAAGCAAAACCAAGACTCACTCCTCCAAAAAAAGAAAACCAGTGTGGTGGACCCCTGCCATAAACAAGCTATACAATAGAAGGAGGAAACTAGTACAGAAAAGAGTAAAATCCCAAGAAGGAAAGACATCCCTGATCAGTATCGGCAAGAAATTACGATCCCTCATAAAATAATCCAAGGCTAGCTTCGAAAGAAAAATTTCCAGGGACTCCAAAGATGACCACAAAGTGTTCTTTAGCCATGTCAAGAACCCAAGTGGAAACTCTCAGATCTGCTCTTGAGTTAGTGCAGAACGGCACAAAATACACTGAACCGACTGATATTGCCAACATTCTGGCAGACAGGTTTAGTGCAAACTTCACCCCCCCCCCTAAAGGGCCCATAACCATACCAGAAGAATGTAGAGCCCCCGGCAATCACTGACACACAGGTTAAAACAGCCCTATCCAAAGCCAAAAACACAGCTTCAATGGGACCAGATGGTGTCCCAGGCTGCATCTTACTCGAGCTCCAAAATGAACTAACCCCTCACCTAAACACACTGTTCAAACTCAACCTGTCTACAGGCTACATACCCATACAGTGGCACACAGCAACAGTTATCCCACTCCACAAAGGTGGAGTCACAATGGACCCCAGGAACTATTGCCCTATAAGCCTGACTAGCCTGGTCTGCAAGGCTATGGAACACATCATCATGGAACACATTAACGGAGACATTGGGAACCTCCAAAAACTGGACCCTACCCAGTTTGGCTTTAAGGGCAGATTATGCCTTCTAACCCTGGTGGACTTAGAAACAGTTACCAAGGCTTTAGACAAGGGAAGAGAGGTCCACACAGCCTACCTAGACCTCGCAAATGCTTTTGACACCATTCCCCATTCTGGTATTATAGACAAGCTCACCAGCCTGAACATAAACCACTACGTCATGAGATGGGTTGCCAATTGGCTCATGGATAGAACCCACACAGTGAGAGTTGCAGGCTCCAGGTATGACTCTAAACCGGTTAGAAGTGGCATCCCCCAAGGCTCAGTCCTGGGACCCCTCTTCTTCGGTATATACTTCTCAGAGGTATAGGCAAGCCTAGGATGACTATGGCTGACCAAGTTCGTAGATGACTGAAACTGGGGGCCATAATTGACTCTTCGGCTGATACAGACATCCTCCAGAATGGTCTCACTAAGACAGATACCTGGTGTCAAAATCATAGCCTCAAGCTAAATGCCAAAAGTTGCATAGTCATCCCCTTTGGAAAACACAAATTACCCGTAAACTACCACATATGTGGTAGTCCCCTAAATACAGAAAATGTAATAAGGGATCTGGGGACCCAAGTAGATAGTAATCTCTCCTTTGATAATCATACTGCAAAGGTGGTTAGAAAATCATTCTATGTGGCCCACCTAATCACAAAAGGGTTCACATCTAGAACAAAAGAGGTTATTGTGCCCCTCTACTCATCACTCATCAGACCCATCATAGAGTGCAACACCCCATTTGGGATGTACCTTACAAGACACCTGCAACAGCTGGAAAGACCACAGAAGTACCTCACTAACAGGATTACTGGCCTCAAACAGATGCCCTATGCAGCCCGACTGAAGAAACTCTAGCTGTACGCGGTTGCATACCACTTACTCAGAGGTGATCTCTGCCCGACATACAAGGCCATGTCCAACCCAGAATTGATGGACATGCTCCACCTAAAAAAAAAAAAAACAAATCCCAAAGAGCCACATGCTCTAGGGATCTAAACCTCACCACAATGATAAATAGGACATGCTGGAGGGATAGAGTCCTGTCCCAGAGACTCCCCATGCTTTGGAACAGGGTTCCAATCTACATTAGGCAGAGCCCCTCACTAAAACTCTTCAAGAGAAACCTTGACGAGTGGATGGGAAACAGAAAATTTACCCTGGGGATCACTGCAATGGCTCTGCTGAACAGAGGCACAAGGGACTAATGGCTCTGTTGGACAGAGGCACAAAGAACTAATCTAAGGGGGCGGCAAAAGCCAACACATTCTGGCTAGGCTTATAGATGCCCTCGGGCAGATACCCTAGTACTTACCTATGATCCTATGAACCTAGTCATCTGATCTTTATTACTGTCCCCCTCTTACATTATACAAGTAACCCATTGTTTATTTTTTTTTATTTTTAAGTAAGAGCTTAAGCATCACAGCACTTGATGTACTCAGGCACTGTAACAACTGCCCAATTCTCAGACAATGAATAGCTTCCAGTTGTCTGTATGTGAAAGACGCAAATCATTAGCCAGACTGTATACCTCCATCTACCAAACAAACATGACCTGTGATTAGCACACACCACTGCTGCATTCCACACAAATACACAGTCAAGTATCACACACACTAATGTTGTTAAAAAGCCCCTGTTTTAGCCTCCAACACCTAGTATTGTCTAGGCTCAGAGCAGACATTCATGCTCAAATGGGGCTCTAGGTAGGGTAATGGATCAGGGCCTGTCTGCTACCCCACCCCACATGCACACACACAGGCATCCCTGTGCCACAACCATTCCAGTATCCCATTACTTGGCTATTTCTCCGCATTTACCATAAACACTGTTCAAACCTTTCAGTGTGCATGCTATTCTCTGCTTTACTTGTACAATAATTACAGATATTTGGATTTAGTTTAAAACTTTTATTAAAAATGTTATAGCACAAACACTTCTAGACATTTACTAAATATAACAATACAGTCTCACAATGGAAACAGACTTAGCATTAACAGTAAACTTGAAAATGCATCTGGCCAGTGGTGGATAAAGTTTATCTTTTGTCTGTTTTCATATTATAGGCCCCTTGCACAGATTTGTAGGACTATGCATACATGCACATGTTCTTTGATTAACCTTCCTCACTCAAATTATATTCTTTGTATAATACAGCACCACTTGTTGGAGTGTGTTTTAAGTCTGTAATTTTGAACATTTTTCCAGTAAGCAATGAAACAAAAAGTATGAACCAGTAACAACAAAACTGCACATTTCAGAACACTTCAACCATAAAAGTCCACTCAGACTTCTGTCATTACACTTTCCCAACATCAGTCAATATGAACAATCTCTGCAGAAAGTAAAAGTAATCCAATTAATTCCACATTAAAGACATCAGTAACTAATGAAGGGGTTGCTTCTAGCAAACAACTTTATATTTCAGTGTTTCTTCTACAAATTCAGTGCCCATTGCCCTTAAAGAATAAATTGCCATGTTACATTTAAAAAAATTGGTAAGCTGGTAATATTGTAATAGGGAATGGATGGCAAACAGACAATAGATTCATAGTTACCAAGCATCTCATCCAAAGGAGGACACACTCAAGACTGTAGCACCACCCCCCTTAAAGTACAACACGGAATCAGCAATCCTTTTACATGCTGTGGGAGTATAACCTACAGCCTTCATCAAAAGCAATGATGCTACCTGTTGTGCTTCTAATACTGCTTTTGAATTTTATAGTGCAAACAGTGACGACCATTTGCTAAACAAAACAGCTTCACACTAAAAACAGACTTTGCATGAACAGCAGTAAATTTCTCTTTTCTTGAAGCTCACAGTTCCTTGAAAATGCACTGAAGCTCATAATTCCTTGAAAATGCACTGAAACTAATTTTTTTTTTTGAGTAGCCTGGTAGCTGTTGTAGAGGATTCAGGCTCTTGTCTCCTGTAACTAAGGTACAGGGTTTGAGCCTGAGCAAATTAACTAACCTACCATCCCTAACTAGGGCATTTTACACACACACAGACACAGAGACACACAAACACAGACAGACGCACACAGACAGACAGACAGACAGACGCACACAGACAGACAGACAGACGCACACAGACAGACAGACAGACAGACGCACACAGACAGACAGACGCGCACACAGACAGACAGACGCGCACACAGACAGACAGACGCGCACACAGACAGACAGACAGATGCACACAGACAGACAGACAGATGCACACAGACAGATGCACACAGACAGATGCACACAGACAGATGCACACAGACAGACGCATACACCCTTCCTTACCAGTCGTTCATCTGTGCTAAATTCCTCAGAAGCTGGTAGCACCAATGGTGGTTGTTCAGAAGCAGGCATGTGTTGTTTTTAAGTTCCAGAAGTGGAACACACAAAATAAGAAGTGCAAAGCCACAGCAGGTGTGTGTGTGTCGATGCACACAGGGACTCACAGACACAGAGTGTGTTCTTAAAGAAGAACACCCTTAAAGAATGCATGCATTTTTTTTTTTTAACTTTAATTAAAAAAAGTAAATGTTATGGCAGCCATCTGGCCAGCGGGGGCCCTAGGCAACTGCCTTGGTTGCCTAGTGCTGGATCTAGCTCTGGCTCAGAGTAAATCAAACAGTACAACACCCATTAGTACTAGCACTGTAAAGGGTCACTAGGTAATTTACCACTACAAAATTAGTGCATTTAAACACCCTTCTAACAAAAGTGTATTAGTTGTTGGTCACTCCATTAGCAGACATCCTGACTTAACCCTCTTAAGGCTGGACAAAGACAGGGTGATATTAAGTTATCAGGAGCCAAGATCTCTGACATATCAAGAACCCTAAAAACCCTTAAGACAAATATGATTATGACATGATAGTGGTCTGAGTAGTAGGTACGAGCAACCTGGTGCATACAGTCATGAGGGATACACAGAGAGATGACAGATCTCTTCATACACAAATACAGGTAAGACCATGGTTTTAACCAGAATCCTTCTTTCTCCTCAAATGATGCCAAAGTGCAGTGAATACATGACTGGCTTCAACAATTGCCTGCATAGTTGGTAGGATCCAGTATGGCTCAGCATGGAAGGAGATGCTAAACAATCCCTTGTGCCTCCATTTCCAGGGATTCCATACACTGGCAAAAGCCTTTGCTGTCCCCATAGTGCTCTTTAGGCAAAGTCCAATTAATAGACCCCCCCCCCAGTCCATCAAAAACAAATCAAGCACCAGACTGCACCATGGTGGCTGTGCTGAATGCCAGGAGCAGAAATAACAAAACTGCCTAATCTTGAGGCATTGCTACACTTGAATACATACATATGGGTTTGTTAGTACAGAAACTCAGTTTAAGAATGCAAAAAAACTCTCTTTCCATTCCAGGTGATTGTACATAGAATTCCTTTCAGCCCAATGATAATGGCAGTGGAGTATCTATATTTGTTAGGGACCACATCACTGCTAGGCAGATATCTAGAGACCCAGAAGCTTAATTGAGTGTGATTCAAATCACAATAAACAGAACCAACTATCAGATCATAGCAAGTTACAAGACCCACTCTATGATCCCAGAAAACGATGTTAGGTTCCTAAATACACTAGAGGAACTCCAAATTAACAGTAATTCCATTATTCTGAGAGACATACCTATCAGGCAATAAACTGAGACATCTATACCTCAGCTGTGGGTTACATTGAAAAGATTGTTTGATTTCATGAACAAAAACATGAAAAAAAAAGGACAAAGTATTCTTGAGCTGGTGCTTAGCAATATGGCATCTATATTAACTATCCACTGGTACTCCCTTCTTCAGTTAAGGAGACTGTCACAAACTGGGAACATTTTCCCTCAAAATCTCTGTACAAATAGATACAACCACCACAGAATTCAGACACTCTGAATGTACAAACATTCTACAAGTTTATGAAGTCGTCTCAAATTTAAGTTTAACTAATGATACTGACTCAGAAAGTAGCTATGTAAACAAGCTCTTTGTGCACCTAGATAAATGTGTGACTTGGCAGTCCACAAAATGGGAAGATTAAAAGTAAACCAGCCTGAAAGTCTATATATATATATATATATATATATATATATATATATATATATATATATATATATATATATATATATAAATACAAATACAACAAAAAAAAGTCAAACTGTATAGCAAAACAAAAATAAAAAACAAATCAAATTTAACATTAAAAAACAACATTAGGAAGATGAAGACATCTCATGAAGACTGGAATCAGAAGTTAAAGACAATTATAAATCCTTCGATTATGCTTGAAAATCAGAAATAATGCACAACATTGTTCAGAGCTTTTCTAAAATGGCACTATCTACTTAGATCCAAGTAGAGGTAGCCAACATGCTAGCAAACATATTTAGTTCAGATTAAATCCCCAAAACAACTGTACAAAGCTCATATATCCCACACAACCCCCAGCATAACCAAAGAATACTTGATAAAGGTATCGCCTAAAATGAAAACTATATCATCCACTGTGCCTAATAATATACCCAGTTGCTTGATAAACAGTACAAAACATGTCCAAATGGATCCACTCCGGCAGCTATTCAAGCCCATCTTAGCAATGGCTTTTGTCTCTGAAGGATGGTACACAGCTGTTGTGATATCACTACACAAAGGTGGACATGCCACTGACCCCAGAAACTACAGACCCACTATCCTGGCTAGTCTCAACTACAAAGCCATGGAATATATCATAATTGACCTATTTAACTTTGATATCAAAACTCTTATTAGGTTTTGGGGGGTGATTGGATACTATAGTTTCCTTTCCAGTCCTAAAAAACTGTTGTAGGTGAATTGGCAATTCATCATGTTGCCTGCAAGTACACAAGTACATATATGCACCATGTGATGGATTAGCATCCTATCCTGATTTTATTTTCTCCATCTTGCACCCAATGAGTGCTCGGTTGACTTCTAGTTGCCCTGCATTTCTGCATTAGATTACATGGATAATTGGAAAATGAATGTAAGAATTTGTGAAGCTTGTAAGCTAATGAAGTATGAAATTTAGGGAATAATAAGATTGTGTGCAGAATTGTCTTTCTTAAACACTTCTTAAGTCATATAAACAGTCATAATTTATATTTATATATGTAGTATGACAGCTATATAAAAAGGTGATAAATGGGTACTAATAAAAGTTGAGTCTAATATCACAGAGTCACAAATAGGTTCATATCCCTATCAACACCTATCATATACACATTACATCTAGCGGATACCACAAACCTGTCAGTACATTTAATTTTATTTTAAACACTACAGTGAGAAGGAGAGATGGTGTGGTGAGGTTTTACTATGACGGACATTTTGCTTTCCATGTTTTTGTATATATGTATAGTTATGTTTAAAGATATAATAGTCCTTTTCAGGACTCTTTACAGAACTATTTCAGTTATGATATCTAATATGTTAACTTTATTATTTATGATGATTCATATGTTCCTTCTTTTGTTGTAGACGGGTGGGTAGGCACTGGGTTAGTATGGAGGGAACTGGTTTCGATTTTGGAACTTTTGAGAGGCAGTAACATACAATATAATTTATACAGTGAGACTAGGTTCAATATTTTCTATTTTTTTAGGATTTTACTAAGTAAAGTATTTAAGATTTTACTGAATGGGAGATCGCAGATATACCCCAGGGATTACCTCAGTGTCACTGCTCGACAGAGGCACAGCAAAATAATGGGTATAGTTCCCCATACTAAAGGGGTGGCGTAAGCCACAAAACTATGGGCTAGGCTTGTAAATGCCCTTGGGCAGATAGCCTAGTATGAACCTATGAACCTATGAGTAAACACTTAAGTAGATACATAGACTTAAAACAACTAATGTAATGTCTTTATATATTGATTCTTGGAATGTCAGAGGGTTACAGAACAAAACTAAGAGATCACTATTGTTTCATTTAGTGTTCAAATCTCAGGCCAGTATTTGTTTTCTGCAGGAAACACACATGCATAGAGATGACTGGAAAAAAGAAAACAATAAGAAATGGGTTAAAATGATAATTGCAGCCGGGGATTGCTCTAATTCAAGAGGTGTGGCAATTTTAGTCAAAAACAATTTCTTGGGTAATATTACAAACATAAATTATGATGCAGATGGTAGATGGTGTTATTTCTCTTCCTATTTTTCTAACCTTGATAAACCACTCTTGTTTTTTAATTTATATAGTCCTTGTGACCACCAACATATTTTCTTTATTCAGATATGTAATATTCTTTCATCTTTCAAGGATCATTATATTATTATGGGTGGGGATTGGAATGCCGTTATTAATCCTGATATTGATCGTACTCGTAGATCAATTTCATATAATCACCAAGCATCTATTGCCCTAGAAGAATTAATGTTAGACCTCAATCTTATAGATCCCATTACCCTCAATGTACATACTGACAGGAAAGATAGATATACATATTATTCTAAATGTTATAATGCATGGTCAAGACTAGATTTTTTTCTTGTTTCTGTTTTTCTTATGCATCAAAAAATTGAATACTTCATGGAGCCTAGATTTTTATCTGATCATTCAAGGATATCACTTAAGATTAGCTTTGATATAACGAGGCCATGCATATATACACAAAATAGATGGACATTTAACAACAACCTTCTCTTGAATAAGAATATCCATGTTATAATTATTGAGATTATACAAGAAATGTTTTCCAGTCTTGATGCATCAGACATTCCATATGATGTTCAATGGGCCGCTTGTAAGGCAAACCTTAGAGGAGAGTTAATTAGCAAGGCTTCTTATCTTAAAAAACAGTATAGAAATAAAGAATCCTCGTTAAAACTAAAAATCCAAACTTTAGAAAACCAGCACAGATTGAATCCTGATTCTTCTATACATGTACAAATTTGTGAATTCCAAAAAGAACTTTTACTACTACACCAACATAATCTCTCTATAATAGAACAAAGGCTCTTAGCTACTTATTCCGAATGGGCACAAGTCCCCTCTAAAATTCTCACCAGAATAATTAAAAATAATCAGTCCTTACCTAGAATAGCACCCATACACTATAACAAGATATACAATACGGACTTAGAAATTATGCATCTTTTCACTACCTTGTTTTCAGATGTATACTCTAAAGAGCCTGACCCTATGACTACACAGCATATTGAAAGTTTTATATCTTCCATTAAATTCCCACTACTGAATGATCAACAAAGGAAAACACTATCGGCCCCTTTGAGATCTCAAGAAATTTCAGAAGCCATTGACGAGATTAAAACTAATAAATCCCCAGGTCCGGATGGATTTACACCAGAATTTTATAAAACTCAAGTCAATTCTTGTACCTTTTCTTCTTAAAGTTTTTAACTACATAAAAATAAATGGTATATCAGATTTACATTGGAATGTCTCAAAAACTATATTAATTCTAAAAAAAAATAAAGACAAAACAGATCCTAATAATTATAGACCCATCTCCTTAATTAATATTGACATTAAAATTTTAGCCTCATTATTAGCTGAGAGATTGAAAAAAGTCCTAACATCATTAATTTCCCCAGACCAATCAGGCTTTATGTCCCACAGGCATGTATGGGACAATACTTTATCTTTAGATGCCTTCATACATTTCGCAAAAAAAGATAGAAATCCTATATATGCACTGATCCTTGACGCTTCGAAAGCTTTTGACAGAGTAAATTGGGACTTTCTTTTTCGTGCTATGTCTTGCTTTAAAATACCCAATACTTTTATTGATTTTATTAAAGTTTTATATAAGGATTCTTCCACCTTTCTTCATATCAATAGAAATGCCTCTAAGATTATAAAAATCACTGATGGTACGAGACAGGGATGCCCATTATCTCCTTTTATTTTTAATCTATACTTAGAGCCAATGTTATTATATATAACACAAAACACTTTTCACAAGATTCCCAAAATTTTAAATACTGAGGTGCCCTTTTCTGCATTTGCGGATGACTTGGTGATATACCTTCAAACACCTAGTACAGACCTTGTGAAAATAATCAAAATTATTAATACATTTTCACAGGCCTCTGATTATCAGGTGAACTCTCATAAAACTTTCATCTTTCCTATAAATCCATCTGCCCATAAACCTCACATTTTCAGATTCCCCTTTTTCTTTCACCTATGCAATTAAATACCTAGGTACTCAAATTGAGCATAATGGTCTTTCTACATTTCAAAATAATATTCACAGAGTATGGTCATTAATAGTTTTAGATTTACATAGATGGGAATTACTTAATATATCACTCTTATCCAAAGCAGCGATAGTCAAAATGAATATACTCCCTAGACTCCTATTTCAATTTAATGCCATAGACCAGATTATTCCTAAATCTTTCTTTACAAAAGTCAATAAGGAATTAGCTAGATTTATCTGGTCTCCTAAGTCAGTCAGAATATCATATCTTAAATTAACGTGTCCTAAAAATAACGGAGGTCTAGGTCTTCCAAACTTTTACATGTATTATTTAATTATTTGGGAGGGTGGCCTAATGGTTAAGGTGTTTGCCTTACAAACACAAGGTGCAGGGTTTGAGTCTCACAAGGGATAATTGGTTAGGCTTAAAATGGCTCGCAAGGGCAGTTAGCTTAGTATGAACCTATGAACCTATGAACCTATTTCGGCTAACAAACTACTCACCATTGTGAACTCGAAAACTGATAGGTATAGGCAGTACCCCATTTGGACCAAATTATGGCATCAATACATTTCAAGTAAAAATATTAACCCGATTGCTCTTCCTTTCCTATCTAAGGAAGCTGCTAACATTCTGAAAATTTCCAAACCCTTAAAACAAAAGATCAATTATTTTCAAGAATTAATAAAACTCATTAATCTAGATAGCATTTTTCAACTAACACAACCTTTACACTTAAATCCTAATATCCAGTTTAATAATGTACCTTTTAATCTTTCTAAATTTCCACTTATTCAAAGTTTCACTGTGTGGGACTTGCTACAATATAATGATTTATCTCTCACTAACCTACGCATAAAGCTGAAAGCAAATATTAATTACATTACTATACTACGTCAATTGAGAGATAGCATCATTGTGAAATTTGCTCACATTAAAGTAAGTATAAATGATTTTACAAATCTTACCACTGTTATACAAGCTCTAACATTATCACAGAAGATGTTATTTAAATCTTATAATCTGGTTAATCAGATAATACATAATAATACTTGTCTATTTTCTGATTATTGGGATAAACAGAATTTCCATTTGTCTAACTCAAACTTTCAGCCATCAAGGATACTTTAGACTATTCCCCTTTTAAGAAGCTTTTCTATACCCAGTTAATGATATTTAATAATGCATATCATACTCCTTCCAAACTTAACAAGTTTGACTCCAGTATTCCCTCCTCATGTTCTTGCTGTTTTTCTTTTAATGCTGATCTCTTACATATTTTGTGGTCCTGTCAGCACTCACATAAACTCTGGACCTCCCTTAAAATCAGATTACAAAAGATGGGATACCAAAAATCCACACTATCCTGGGAATTAGCGATTCTTCATATTCCTATTATTTATCTATCAAAATTTGATACACATGTGTTAGTTTATATTTGTTCACTCATTAAGTTTTATATTACTAAAAATTGGTTAGACCGCACCAAACTAAATTGGAATAACTTTAGAACCTTAGCCTACTCTTATATTCAGCTCAGAAATTACTGGTGAAGAGTCCAAAGAAGTTAGCTCTTAACAATAAAGTCTTAGAAAAGGTATTATACATCTTGGATAGTGTTTAATAATCTCTGTCATTTTTATAGTTTTATTAACCTAGCTCTCTCTCACTTACATTTACACGCATACTCTTTTATATACAGGCTTATATACTTTGTTGTCTCTGGTTTAACATATTCATACTTTGTATATAGTTATGTTATATTTGTCCTGTTTGGAGTTCTTGCATTTACATTGTTATAGTCTTGCATTTATACTTGAACTCCCATGCTCTTATATCCAATGTTCATTATGGTTATTGTGTTCTTGTTGTATTGTAAATATGCATATTAATAATTCAATAAAAAGTTTTTTGAAAAAAAAATAAATAAATAAAACTCTTATTAGGTTTGATCTCCAGCAGTTCAGCTTTAAGGGTAGATCCTGTTAAATGAATCTGGTCAACTTCAAGTCATTAACAGTGGACATGCTGTCCATATAGTATATACATGACCAAGGCTTTGGGCATCATATCACATGCTAACTTCAAAAACAAGCTGAATGAGCACTAAATTAACCTCTATATAGTTAGCTAGATAGCAAATTGTTTGAAAGATAGAAGCTATGTAGTGAGGGTGGCAGGAGCACCCTCAAACATGAAGGTGATCAGTGGTTTTACTAGGACCCCAAATATTTTTAAAATACTTCAGATTTCCATATTACAAACTGGGATCTCTGGCTACCCAGGTTTGTGGAGGCTTACAAAGTGGAGTGTCATCCTCAAGTCCTACTGCAATACACAGAAGTTCCAGATGAAATTTGCATACCACCAACTGGTGCTCAAACAGGTTAAAACTCCATTCTAAAAAGTACAATATCATTGCATTTGGTAAATAATCCCTTCATCAATCTTATAGTATAGAGAACATCCCACTTTAAAGTGAAAGCGTGGTGAGAGACCTTAGAACATGGGTAGAGAATTTCTTTGCTTTTGGCATCACATTGCAACAGTGGTTAGGAAAAACTTTTTACCTGGCACAGCTGACTGCAAATGGTATTTCAATGTGCTTCAAAGTTACTTTTACCTCTCTCTATATTCTTCATTGTTCAGACCTATTATCTAATACAATACACCTTGGTCTTCAGGTATAATATAAAGTCAGTCACAGATTTCTAAAAGAAGAAGCAAAGCGGAATATCAGCATATGAAAACATAAACCTCACCTTCATATGACCAGTGAAAGGGGCACCACATATACTGGGATGCCGCATTCATTACCTTATCATAGAGGACACAGATATTCCATCTTGCAAAAATCTGGCAAGCTCAAGATTTTACCCTTCCCAACGTGCTATGGATGCATTCTTTGCAAAGGAGAGCTTTATCATGGCAACCTTATCCACAAAAAAGAACATGAAAAGCTCTACGAGCAGTGAGACAAGCAGGGATGCACAGCCTCCCAGTCATTCAAAACAGCTCAGACAGATCTAGTCTCACTGTAGATGAAAAAAATTGCTTTCTTTCAAGAAATCCTAATTTACTAAGCAGAAAAATTAGTGTGCACTTTAAGGGGGTCCACAAGCAGGCATATCCTTCACCAAGGGCCATCCAATTAACACATTAGCCTGAACATTGCAGGGACCACACTGGCAGTGATATATGAGCATTTTGACTGGGTAGGGTATCCGGTGTCTAAAAACAGAAGCAAAAATTAAAAGGCAGTCCAAAACTACAGAAAAGTTCTTATGAATGTTAAAGAAATGAATATCTGGTTAGCAAAAATAGTAGAACTAGTAAATAGTTGTCCTTTAAAGAAATAAATATGCCCAAACATGACGCCTACCAAGCAGCTGGTCTAAGGTATACACAATCTGTGATATCTCCTCTACACCAGCCACAGCCCTAATGTAGGAAAGAACAAATCAAATCTAGATCAGCACAGACTTCACTTAAAAACTGGTCCAAAATAGGCATTATAACATTCCTGTTGATATTTCAGAGATCCCTGAAAGAAATCAGTGCATCCGGTGAAAGGCCAACCCATAAAGAAAATAAACAGACATGAAATGAGACTGTCTCTACCTCCAGGTCCTAGTGTTCAGGCCAAGAAGGAAAATGTACATATTGAAAAACTGCCCAGATTCATAGGTTGTAATGGAGACAAAACGTGAAACCAGAACTTTTGAAAATGTAAGACATTGCATGACCGCTCACTGGACTCATCAATGACCCAAGCATTGAAGTCCTCAAGAACAATATATCAATGATCATCATCACTGATGTGACATCCCAATCCCATGTTCAAAAATGAGAAAAAGGGGCTATGGATAGATTCATGCCCGAGTTCAATGAGAAAGTTCATATGCGCTTCCAGAAAGGCTCAAAGATTACTGCATGGATGGCGAATGGAGGACAAATCTGTAGTTCACTCTTGCTACAATGATTCAGCTGGAGACATCGGTGTAACAAACATTTATCTGGTTTAGATCAAATGATGTATTATAATAAATAAGACTTTGGACAACTCAAAGACGTGAAGTGATTATAGCCATAAGTTGCAACCTACAATTTCCATCAAACCAGGTATAGGTTTTGAATGTCAGATCAGCCATATTGAGCAAGTCCAAAACAATGTCAGGATTACATAGGGATTGATCTAGACTCCCAAGTTACATAACAGCCTGGATAAGGACCTAAATACAGCAAATCATGCTAAAGGTCAGAGATGGACACTCGATAGCAAGGCTAATACCACAATAACAAGGAAACCCACTGATATAGTGGCACTTTAAACAATATGAATCCTCAGTCTCCTATAAATTAAGAAGTAAAAGGGAGTCAATCATCATAATACAAAACTGGCTGAAGGATGAGCTAGGGGTCCCTAGGATAGAATAGTTCCCGTAATAAAAAATGGAAGAGAATGAACAATAGGAAACCCTAATACAACAGGCTCTAAGCCAGAAGCAAAACTATAAAAATTAAAAAAAGCTACAAAAGTATTCAAATGAATACAACAGAAAGAATTATTTATCATAATCTAAAACAGTGAAACAAGTAAATAGTCATTTAAAGAAAAAAAACACACTTGAGAGTCACTTGGGTATTATCAAGTGTAAAGAGAGCTCACAATGTTTCATTTTGGGGGAAATTGCCTGGGCAAATAAAGCGAGGAATTCAAAGCAGTGATTAATGCATGCTTATCCCAGTAACACATAGAAGCTAATCATATCTTAGCTCCAGGAAGGCCATGGAGACAAAGTAGTAGATTTATTTCAGTGTCAAGAAAATGTACATTTAATCTGAGTGGACTGTTACTAAATGTTTCAGTGGTCATGAAGGTAATGGATATTGTGAGTAGAAGTGTGATCAACGTAGAAAGTTATCTTTTCAGAGTATGGTATTTCAAACAGGAATCACAACTGACAGCTGTCCCCAAGATAAACATACCCCAGGTAGCTGAAAGCAGCCTGTCAAGTGTTCTGACCAGTTAAAGGGCACAGTTTGCCTGACCACACTTTGCACTCATTAAATGTGTAACAGAGGGTGGCAGCACCATGTCAACCATGTAGATGCTGTGATGCAATGTGCATAATAGAGTGCACATAAACCACATGGCTTACATACTGAAATGGAAATGTCACAGGGGTGCACTGTATACTCTGGCTGCGCATATACCATAGCAGCACTACATAAGCAAACAGAGATGTTTTGCAGACACTGGCTTATGACCATCAATGGTGTAGTGAAATGAGATGTCACCATCACGATTGTGCAGTTTCAGATATACTACGTACAATACACACAAAAGACCTTATCCATCAGGTGAACAGCACATTAGCAGTGATGTGTGCATGTACTTCTCTTAGGCAGTTGTCTCCGTGGACTCCATAATTTTCACAGACTCATCAATTAGGATGTCTTCAGAAAATGGCCAAGAGTAAGCAAGCATCACGTTCAAGACATTTAGAATAGGAATCTTACCATGAAAAGAAAAATCCTACTTCCCTTTGTTATCTAACTCCTCAAAAAGAAAAACAGGGTCAGAGGAGACAAACAGCAGTAAAGACAGAAATTTTGCTACAAGAAACAACACATTGGACTTCTTTCTTAATTAAAGGATCATGATATGGTGACGGTTCAACAAATCTAGTCAGAAACAACCAGAATCAGTTATTTTAAAGAAATGTAACCAATTAAGGTCAAACTACGGATGACAGAATGTTTTCACAAAAAGACATCTGTTCAAAATTAGTATGTCTCATGGTGATCTCATGGTGATTACCGAAGTCAAAGACAGTTTGTTTTGGGGTTTTTTTTTGTTGTTTTATAGATTCTTAGCTATTCAAAGTATCCAGAAGAGATAAACAAAGAGGTGCCTCAAGAGAATTTTTGAAATGGTTGTAAAACCATAATCCTGAAGAACTGTTGACAGATTTACCTGCTGAAGAGATATGAAGATATCAGTATCGGCTGTGACCACCACAGAAGTAGTGTCCCCAAAGGTTTCTAGATTTGGAAGATTTAGAAAGCCAGCTAAACATACAGACAGCTCATGAGACAGAGATAAAAATACTGAAAGTGCAAGAACTAAACTGGATCTGAAATGCATATATAATGTGTTATTAATACAATATTTTATCTGTCACTATTCAAATAATGCAAATAAATATCCTAGAGTGATGCAACACATATAGCAATGCAGTACTGAATTCTATGACTTCCAGTAATACTTAAAGTAAAATTGTTTTTATTTTTTATTTTACATTTGTTGACCAGGCTAGTCTAGCTGGATACATGTCCTTTATCAGTAGAGGCCCGGGGAGATGAGCTCCAAGACATGGTCTAAATACAATAGTACAAGTTCAAACAACACAGAAAAAAATATCAATATACTAATAAAAATAGCAACTTTCAAAAAGGAAATAAAAATCATCAACAATGGTATTAAGTAATTAACAGTACAGAGGTTGTAACAGGATATATTATTGAGGACAAAAATCATAAAATAGTGAAATTTCAGGTATGGAGACATAAGTCAGGTTAGGCCATAGGTAAACAAAGGAAGTTAGGCGAGTAGTAATGTAGCAAAGGAGTTACTTAAGAAGAGAAAGTAAAAAGAGGATAAAAAAAGAAAAGTGGTAGATAAGAAAAATAGAAGATGGAAAAAAGTAGCAGAGGCTAGTAAGCACTGGATAGGTTAGACAAATTAGTAGAGGTAGAGGACTAGTCTGGTTTTGAACAGGGGCATAGCCGGTGAGTTTGGAGTCCATTTTTCAATAGAGATAATGAGGTGAGTGAGGAGAGGTCACAAGGGAGAAGATTCCAGGATTTACCTACAGAATTAGAGAAAAGGGAATCCCCAGCTCTGTTGTTCGGTTTAGTGGTGTGGACTAGTACTTTGCGAGATGAGTGTAAGGACTTCAGATTTGTATAGGGGGTGATTAGGATAGATAAACTTGGAGTATTAGAAGGTTTATAAAGAATGTTGTGGGCAAGGGTGAGTTGGTGAAATTTAATCAGGTGTTGTAGTTCTAACCATCCTAGCTGTTTTAGGTTAATGCAATGATGGGCTCGGAATGGGTTGCCTGTAGCAAATCGTGCTATGTTATTATAAGCCATTTCCAATTTGTTGAGGTTATTCTTGGAGAGATTAGTAAAAATGGGAGAGGCATAAAGGAGTGTAGAGATCAAATGTGTGTGGGCAATAGTAGTTTTAGCAGTGGGGAAAATGAAGGGTTTTATCCTATAGAGGGTACCAATTTTTTTATTAACCGTCTTTATGGTATTATTGATGTGGATGTCAAAGCTCAGATTATTGTCGATGGTGACACCGAGTAGTTTGGTGGTAGAGTCAGGAGATATAATAGTATCATTGGTAGATGTTACTGAGAATTGGAGAGGGGAGGACTTATGAGTAGGCGTGAAGAGGAGGAGTTTGTTTTTTTTAGGGTTCAAGAGGAGGCAATGCTGAGAGAACCATTGTTCAACTATGTTGAATACTTTTTGGGTGAGAGCATGAAGGTCATGGGATGATGTAGCTGAACATAATAGTGTTGAGTCATCAGCATATTGTATGCAGGTGGCTTGTGGGATAGCTAGAAGGTCATTAATAAATATAGAGAAGAGGTCCAAGTATGGACCCCTGAGGGACTCCTAAGGTAACAGGTAGAAGGGTGGATAAAGTGTTTTGCCAAAGTACTGCTTGATGTCGGTTGTCAAGGTAGGATTGGAACCATTTTATGGAAAGTGGGTCTAATGACAGAGATTTCAGGATGTTTAAGAGAATTTGGTGGTTTACCATGTTGAATGCTTTGGACAGGTCGATGAAAATAGCAGAAGAAAGGTTATTCAGGTTTCAGTGCCTGTTAATATAGACAGTGAAAGACAAGAAGGCAGTGGTAGTGCTGGGCGAGGGTCTGAAACCATGTTGACAGTTGGAAAGTAAGTTATTTTCAATTAGATGGTGGAGTAGTTGCTTATGGATACACTTCTCCATAATTTTAGCTAGGGGAGAAAGTAGGGCAATGGGACGATAGTTTAATATTTCTGTGGAATGTCCTCCTTTATGTAGGGGGATTATATGGGAGACTTTCCATAAGGTGGGGATGTAACCTTCAGTAATTGATCTATTGATCAATATGAAAATAGGATAGGCTATGGCCTTGGATGATATCTGTAGATATTCAGAAGGCAGTAGGTCTGCAGAAGGAGAGCATGGTTTCAGTTTATTCAAAAGGGTTTGAATAAATGAGGTTGTAACAGGTTTGAAATAAAAAGGGGGTGGTGGAGTTGAGGAGTATGAGGGTATTGTGAAGGTATTAGGTGATAGTTGACTGGCTAGTAATTGGATAGTATCTGTAAAAAAGGTATTGAAGGTATTAGCTGTATGGATTGGATTATTCAGGTCTGTATTTTGAGGGTTTGGTGTAGTAGATTGACCTGGGTGGAGTAATTGCTTGATGCTGGCCCAGACTTTCTGTGGGTTGTTGTGATTAGGTTGTTGATATTGTAAGTAGTAGTTTTGCTTATCAGAGGGTATGGCCTTTTTTAGTGTCATTTCTTAGCTGTCTAAATGTTAGTTGGTCAGTGGTGTTTTTTTGTCATTCTCCATTTGACTCCGTATTTATTTCTGATGTGAATTTTGTGGTTGGTTTCACTGGAAAGCCATGGGGCAGGCTTGGCCTTAATTCTTATAGATCTGGTTGGAGCGTGGTGATTAAGAATGGCAAGGAAGGTAGAGTTAAAGAAGTTAATGGCTTCATCTAAAGGAAGATGTTTAAGGAAAATGCCAGTGGCTGTTTCATTTACAGCAAATTCTATGCACTTCAAATGAAAGGGTAAAATCTTTTGCTTCTGTAAAAATGGGGGCTGTAATATAAATTATAATCAAGTCTCACAGCTTAACCATCTTATGTGTACAAAGAAACTCACCTTGACAACTAGAGTGGTCAATCTCAGCGTCCATACTGAGAAAAGGGTTATAATTGGGAGACCAGATCATACATAATTCTTTGTAGTACATGGACCTTCGTGTGTTCCATGCACTACAACTTGTTGAAAACAAGAAAAATAAAAAAAAAAATGTATAGACACAATGTATTTTACTGGATTTTCAAACCTTTGAAAGTCGCCAAAACACTTTAATGATGTCCGAGAGAGGGCAGAAATGAATTGCCCTACTGAAGAACAAACTGCTTTAAAAGCTAAACAGTTTTAGTTTTACAAGTATGTCAGAGTAAATTCTCCAATAGCTTTTAAAGCTATTTTACCTTCTGCCATTGCATATTTCCAGTTGTCACAACTGCTGTCAATCCCTATTATAAGACTAGATTCATGACAGGTGTTGGAGGTGCTTAACAAAGCTCTGTCAAGTACCTTTTTGATATCAGAAAGGTATTTAACAAGCTTATATTTCTCCCATTTGTATAGCAGAGCAATGTGTTCCATGCACTATTTATGCACCCACTGATTATATATGGGTCTACTTCTAATGATTGAAAGACCACTTACCCAAAACTGAATTTACCAAGATGATAAACAACGAACTTTACTGAACGATCACACTAACAATTTTTTTTAACAGGGAAAAGCATGCACCTGGCCAATATTCAAAGAAGAAACACACCGCAGTATGTCAAACCCACCCAGGTGGGGAGCTACACCCACCGCACACCCCCAATGCTGCTCCCCCCACAACACCCCAACTAAATATATCAACTCTGGGATTGCACTACAGTGGGGAAAAGATAACATTTCTCCAAGGTAGCCAAGTGCATCTTTACCTGTTAATTTACCAAACTATCACCCTACCAAATATTTTAACAGTTTAGCGTTGTTGTCTCGATAAATCAGTTTCAGATAAGAGGTCTTTCGATTATTAGAAGTAGACCCACACATTATATATGCATCTTTAAATAGTGATTGCTTTTCTTTTAGCTTTATTCACACACACATATATCATGTGGTCTGGTTTGCTATACACTATTGTGCAGTCTAAAATAAAGCTGACAGCACTACTCCTTGTGCCTCTCCTACTTGTATTTTTGAATACAAGATGATACACTGACAAAGGTCCGTTAATGCTAATGTTATGCAACTTGCCTGTACAAATTGTAGTGCCAAATTCTGTGTTGACAGATTGAAGCTGCTGTATCAGTTATCTCTTCAGAAGTGCCGACCATGTTTTTCTTGCTTTCTTGTAGAGTATCAAAAGCAGATTTACACTAATGATTTTGTTTTTTAGTATAGTTAGCATTTGTGAAACAGTTCCTTTTCTTGTCTTTGCAGAGGGTCCATTGGAAAGCACCAGTGCCGGTCAGTTTCTAGGAATGAACCTTTAATAACTTCAGTAACTTCCAGCTTGAACAGTGTTGTCGATAGTCTTAGAGACGGTTCATATCGCTGAAGGAAGCCATCCAGCCAATATTATGATGCTTTGAAGTCTTCTGGGGATATTTCTAACTGTGGTGCTATTGCAAGGGCAAATGCTTGAATATCAGCCCTGCGCAGAACGAAAGCCTTTGCTCTCCTGTTCACAATCCACTCACAGGTGATGTCTTCAAGCTCAGGAAATAATGGTTGCCGACCTGATCCACACTTAGCGTTTCCCTCATCACCCTGTTGACTGAGGTTAACATATGCTGCTAGCCATTTTCGGACCATTCGGACATCTAACTTCTCTTTATAGAAAGCCATCAGATTCTTTCCCCAGGAGTCATCCATGATTCCTTTCTTGTACTTGATGGAATAGCTCTTTCTTTTTGCACTCATCTTGTCTGGGGGGGGGTTAATTGAAGACTTACACAACCAGAGTGGTAACACAAAAGACATAAGCAGAGAATAAGGCCTAGCATGATTTTTCAAGGTGGTCATGATATAAGCCCTACCCCAAAAATAAGCCCAATTAAGATGGTCAACAACACATGACAGACATGTTGAATTATAGAATAATAATATTATTGACACCTGTTGACTGAGGTTATTGTACTCTACACACCATTTTCGGACCAGACACCCATATTCTTCTCTTTGCAGAAAGTTTTAAGATCCTTTCCCCAGGAGTCCTGCATGATTCTTACTGTAACCCTAATCCTCACTCACACTTTATGTTTGAGATCCTTGGTCCATAAACACTGGCAAGTGTACGTTGATTGGTCAAAGTACAGACAATGCACGTAAAACATGCACACTTGATAATGAATGGGTGTGGTTGTGTCTTCTTAACGGTCACCATTTTTGCTGCCACTCCTGCTTCGTAAGTCTTCAATTAACACCTCCTCCAGACAAGACGAGTACAAAAAGAAAGATATTCCATAGAGTACAAGAAAGGAATCATGGAGGACTCCCGGGGAAAGAATTTGATGGCTTTCTGCAAAGAGAAGTTGGATTTCCGAATGGTCCAAAAATGGTGAGCAGAGTATGATAACGTCAGTCAACAGGTGGAGGAGGGAAATCCTAAGACGTGCAAGTGTGGATCAGGTCGGCAACCATTATTTCCTGAGCTGGAAGACATCATCTGTGAATGGATTGCTAACAGGAGAGCAAAGGCTTTGGTTGTGCGCAGGGCTGATATTCAAGCATTTTCTCTTGCAATGGCACCACAGTTAGAAATATCCCCAGAAGAATTCAAAGCATCATAGCACTGGCGGGATGGCTTCCTTCAGCGATATGAACCGTCTCTAAGAAGATCGACAACGCTGTTCAAGCTGGAAGACACTGAAGTTATTAAAATGTGCACTTGCATTCAAGTCCTTTGTGGATGGCATCGACTTTTCTAAATAACAACTCTCTAACATGATTGCTATGGATGAAACTGCAGTGTTTATGGGCCAAGGATTGCAAACAATTGATCAGAGGGGTGCCTCGTCAATCCACATTCCCTCCACTGGTTACAAGAGTGCACGTGTTACCTGTATTTGGACAGTTAGTCTAGATGGAAAGAAAACCCCACCTTTAATCATTAGTAAGGGCAAGAAAGACAAGATTGAACGTGTTTCAGGCATTTACATTCTTGAAACTGAAAAGGCCTGGTGCACACAAACAGTTATAAGGAAGTGGGTCAATGTAATGCTGCCACTTGTTTTGTGAGGTGGCAAAAGAGGTCTGCTAGTCTGGGATTCAGCCAGCACTCACTGCGCTAAAGACATGAAGAACTTCCTTGCACAGAGAAGAATAGATCAAATAATGATTCCCGCTGGAATGACTGCCTATCTCCAGACTCTTGATATTGCAATAAACAAGCCATTCAAGGACCATCTGTGCATGGAACTCAATGACTACATTGCAAATAGAATGGAGAGAAATCAGCGTGGGAAGTTTGTGAAGCCTAGCCTGCAAGAGGTCGTGACTTGGGTGAAGAATACATGGGATAAAATCACTGACAGCTGTGTTGCTAATACCAGGCTACATGGACAAGCAGTGTTCATTTAAGGAGAGCTCTATTGTTGGGCATGACAAATTGGGGCCAATGGTTTTACAGGAAATGAAGTTGCAAGAAATTCAGGCCGGAATTCGGGGGGGTTGGAGACTTATGACAATGTTCCAGAAGAATATGACATATGTTGAATTGCTACTGCAAGAAAAAATACGAAGATGAGTCAGCATAGTCTACAAATTGTTTTAATTTGAATTCTGTTTTTACTGCTTACTGCTATCCATGTATGGTGTATGCAGCATGATCTTATGAAATATAAAAATCTGTAATATGAAAAGATTTCAGATGCATGATGTTAATATTCTATTTTTTTTTTCTATCATCCCTATTCTAATACCTGCATTTTTCAAATACAGTGTTACAGTATCCACTGAACATTTTGGTATCAGTTTGCTCATGATGTAAAACTGATAATGTGGCCTTGAGGGACTTTGAAGCTCTGATTTTTATGTTGCAATATACATGGCTTTTGAAAACCCACATTTACAGAGTCTGGAAGCCTGATTTCTTGGGTTTAAACAGCCAGTGCTTGTACTATCATGTCTTCATTCCTGACTTAAGAGCAGTTTAAGAAATGCATGCTCTTCTGCCTCAGGTGATGTTCTCCTTTAAGCATTTCCCAAAGGGTAAGGTAAACAAGACCTGACAGTAGTGTTCAGGACTAGAGGAGAAGTGAAGTCAAATACTGCAAATTTTTGGTACGTCAAGAAGAAAAAGAAAATCTTCAACTTTCCAGACTTTGATCTTTATCAGGAAAGAAAATACTTCTATTACAAAACATGAAAGAAAATTGAGGGCAGGAAATAGAACAAGAGATGAAAAGATACATTACGTCAAAGAATGTACACCTTCACTGACCGTGTATTTTTCTTGTAGGTTAAAGCACATATGATTTGAGACCGAACACACTCTGGTTCATAAACTAGGAAGCAATGTTTTAACCGACAGGCATTCTGACTTCTGGAATACCATGAGAAGACGGAGCTCTGCAACATTAAGGATTTGCAGCAGATATATTACTTTACAACATTAGAATATGTTCCTTATGCTGTTGACATCTGATTGTCTGATGCACATTCCATACTACTCTGTTCTCCAGCAGATACCCAGGCAAGTAGAAAGCTCCAGGAAGTCCTGCTATTGCGCAATTTTACATTATTTGTACATTTGTTCCTCCCTGCAGCTGAGCATCATCTGCCACCAGCTCCTCTCCTTTTTCACTGGATCTATTAAACTTTCTGAAATAGAACAGCATAGAACTATAAACAAATATATTCAAAGTTGTTTAATCAGTATAAGCACTTTTGTCTCATTCAAATAGAAACTTAGATGATTTGTCGTACTGCTTAAAACAGAACAGGTCAATGTTCAACCCATGTCTGGAGCCACTGAGCACATCAAGAATGCTAGTGCAGCATCACACTCCTACTGCTGGGGAGTCTGCCCTAATCCCCCCCCCATTGTAGTGCAGCATCACACAGCTACTGCTGGAGAGTCTGCCCTAATCCCCCCCCCATTGTAGTGCAGCATCGCACTCCTACTTCTGGCGAGTCTGCCCTAATTCCCCCCCATTGTAGTGCAGCATCACACTCCTACTGCTGGGGAGTCTGCCCTAATTCCCCCCCCATTGTAGTGCAGCATCACACAGCTACTGCTGGAGAGTCTGCCCTAATTCCCCCCCATTGTAGTGCAGCATCGCACTCCTACTGCTGGGGAGTCTGCCCTAATCCCCCCCCATTGTAGTGCAGCATCACACAGCTACTGCTGGAGAGTCTGCCCTAATCCCCCCCCCCATTGTAGTGCAGCATCGCACTCCTACTGCTGGGGAGTCTGCCCTAATTCCCCCCCATTGTAGTGCAGCATCACACAGCTACTGCTGGAGTCTCTGCCCTAATCCCCCATTGTAGTGCAGCATCACACTCCTACTGCTGGGGAGTCTGCCCTAATCCCCCCCATTGTAGTGCAGCATCGCACTCCTACTGCTGGGGAGTCTGCCCTAATCCCCATTGTAGTGCAGCATCACACTCCTACTGCTGGGGAGTCTGCCCTAATTCCCCCCCATTGTAATGCAGTATCACACTCCTACTGCTGGGGAGTCTGCCCTAATCCGCCCCCATTGTAGTGCAGCATCACACTCCTACTGCTGGGGAGTCTGCCCTAATTCCCCCATTGTAGTGCAGCATCGCACTCCTACTGCTGGGGAGTCTGCCCTAATCTGCCCCATTGTAGTGCAGCATCGCACTCCTACTGCTGGGGAGTCTGCCCTAATCCCCCCCCATTGTAGTGCAGCATCACACTCCTACTGCTGGGGAGTCTGCCCTAATTCCCCCCCATTGTAGTGCAGCATCACACAGCTACTGCTGGAGTCTCTGCCCTAATCCCTCCCCATTGTAGTGCAGCATCGCACTCCTACTGCTGGGGAGTCTGCCCTAATCCCCCCCCATTGTAGTGCAGCATCACACTCCTACTGCTGGGGAGTCTGCCCTAATCCGCCCCATTGTAGTGCAGCATCACACTCCTACTGCTGGGGAGTCTGCCCTAATCCCCTCCCCATTGTAGTGCAGCATCACACTCCTACTGCTGGGGAGTCTACCCTAATTCCCCCACTTCTTGACAGTCTTGCCAGTTCTGCTATCCCTGCCCTTCGCAGGTGCACACATGCTTCTGTGCATGCACAACATCCCTACTAAGCATCTCACTGCTTATGCAGCTTGCTAGGTTGGTGCACTGCTTATTGCAGTGCACCTGGCCTGCTACCCCACCCCCAGGATTGGTGATCCAAGATTGGCCACTCACTCCCATCCTCCCCCACTGCAGCCCTTCCAGTGCCCATGCCCCAATCAAACATGGTTTATCTGGGGCACAGTTAGAGTTGTTTTTCTTGTGTGCCACAAGGCTACTTTTCCTTTGTGCATTTTGTCACATAAGTTGCCATAATGAGTTTGAACAAATTATCTATCACAAAGTCATTACTTTTGCTTATTAAAATTATGTGCCTCCCTGGATTATATACCCATCAACCTCTGAACATTAAAAATTATACCACTGGCCATTAAAATCATATCAGATGGCAAAAAGGGGTGCACCCATTTAACACCAAATTGAGGACCAAAACAATAAACGTTTTTTGATTTTAAAACATTGAACTCTAACACTGCAGCTTTTTTTTTGCTGCTACAATCATGCCACTTTGAATGACCTACCCTGAGGACTTTTAGGGTTTCTTGCTACTCTGTGCTGACTGGACCAATAACACAGTGCAGCTAGAAAAACAAACCAACAGCACAACTCTCTTGTGCAACTGGACCATTTTCTAGTTTAGGTGTGTTACTGGTGCACTGAGCAGACCAATAACACTAGAGCTAGAAAAATGAATCAATAACATGGCTGCCTTTGTTATTCATTCATTTTTCTAGCTTCACTGTGTTATTGGTCTGTTCAATGAACCAGAGGACAGTGCAGCTAAATAATGGAATAACAACACAGACAGCTAACAGATCAATGTGCTATTGTTCTGTTTTCCTAGCTGCACTGTGCAGTTAGTCAGTTCAACAGACCAAAGCAGGATGTAGCAAAAAGCCCATGGAGAGTCTATTGCCATTTAACATTGATTCATCAGATCACGCATCCATTCAGGTCACTCAGCAACAAGTACCATTATGACTCTGTCATAGTTCATGTTGGAGTGATTGACCCGAGACGTACCTCACTGCACTATATGAAGAAAGACGAGACAAAGCTCTCAGAGTATGTGTCCCAGGCAGGTATGTCCCTAGCCTTGAGCAGCATACTACTCTCACCTAGAATGATGCCACAGTATAAACAAAAAATTATTGATTTCAATAATTGGCTTAGTTTTTGGCGTCATTCAAAGGGGATCCAGTTTGTCAGTGTGGGAAGCCATGGTCGACAAACCTCATTGCTTTGCCAGAGAAGTTTGCACCTGGCACCACTAGGCTTTTAGCTGCTGGAAAAGGCTCTTGCCCCAGCCCCCACAGTGTCTTTTTTAGGCAAGGTTTTGAAAACAGACTTACCAACGTGAAACTTGCCAATCATAAAATCATGCTGCTAAATGCTAGGAGCTTAAAACAAAAACTTCACACCCTGGAACCGCTTCTATCACTGGAAGATGTAAATGTATGCACAGTCACAGAAGCCTACTTCAAGGCCTCAGAGTTTACCCTGGCCTTGCAAAGCTATAATGCATCCAACACCTTTAGACTGCAAAATTAACATGCGAGAACCAAAAGTAGGCAGTGCTTCTATCTATATTAGGAGACAAATTCACCCCTATCTAGTTAGACTCTGCAACCCATGTAGTTAATTCAGGTTCAGGTTACTGTGAGTAAGATCCCCATTCAAGTCATAGCAAGTTATAGATCCCCCTTCATGGGTTGTGACGTGTATGAAGCCTACTTGACCAAACTGGAGTCAATCCAAATATTCCTGAACACTTTGGTTATGGGGGATTTCAATTATCCCACCATCATCTGGGAAACCTAAGCTAGCCCTAACTCACTAGTGCAAAGGTTCCTTGATTTTGTTAACTCAAATGCCCTGGAAAAATTGTTCCTCTTTTCAGGGTCTAAGCAAAACATACTAGAGCTGGCCCTCACCAATATATCAAACAGATGTACTGACACAACTGTTGGACCCTCATTAGTTAAATCTGACCAAAAAAATCAGGTCACCATCGAGTTGGCACTAACACCAGAACTCACAAAGGGTGAAGTCGGACTAAAACAACTTCACCAAGGCACACTATACCCTCCAAGGTGAAAGTATAAATGAATTCCAAGCCCCACCCCCAGCTGTAAGGGGCAACTACACTGAAACTTGCACTAAAGCCTTGTATAATCACTTGAATAAATGTATAGACTAATCTGTACAAAAAAGAATCAAAGCCAGAGCCCAAAGTAAAAACAAGCTGCCATGGTGGACATCCAGCATCAACAGGTTTTACAATAAATGCAAAAAGCTGCTGTCCAAGAAAACAAAGGCAAGGCCCCAACAATGAAAAAGCACCTTACTGAGCCTCAGCAGTCAAATCAGACACGTCAAATCCTCCAAGGGCCTCGAAGAAAAACTTAGCAAGCAGCCAAGGATAACCATAAGGCCTTTTACAGCTATGTATGTAGCCTAAAAGATAGGACCCAAGCATGTGCAGAACTAGCGACTAATGGTATCACACACACTAAACCTGCAGAAATGGCAAACCTGCTAGTGGATAGATTTGGTGAAAACGTCACACCCTTATCCCCTTCAAGATCATCACAAAACCTTCCCCAAGACTCCCTCCCATCCTATATTTCTGAAGAGCAGGTCATTAAAGCCTTGCCCAAGGCAAAAAAACACAGCCTCTATGGGACCAGATGCCATCCCGGGCTGTATTCCAAACAGGCTAAAACATGAACTAGCACCACCATGGAGTACAATTTTCAACAACAGCCTAACCACAGGCTTTGTTTCTGTGGAATGGAGAACAGCAACAGTTATTCCCTTCCACAGAGGTGGCCTACCAACAGACTGATTACAGACCCATACACCTGACAAGCCTAATCTGTAAGGCCACTGAACATGTCATTACGAATCTCATAAATCAAGACATAGGTGACCTCCAAACCCTGGATCTAACCCAAATCGGCTTGAAGGGCAGATCCTGCCTGTTAAGTCTGGTGGATTTCTTTGAAAATGTGACCAGGGCCACTGACTACAGCAAATCTGCACACAGCATACATCAGCTTGGCAAAGGCTTTAGACACAATCCCACACTCAGGCATTACCAATAAACCTAGCAAACTGAATGTAAACCCCTTTGTTGTAAGATGGGTTGCCAACTATCTCACAAACCGGACACACACCATCAAAGTGGGTAACTCCACATCAACTAGCAGACCTGTCACAAGCGGAGTGCTACAGGGATCAGTGCTGGGCCCCCTACTGTTTAGTATATACTTCTCAGAAGTTTAGGACAAAACTAAGTGGTTGTGGCCGACCAAGTTTGCAGATGACTGCAAACCGGGTGCAATTATTGAATTGCCAAATGATGCCAGTATACTCCAGTAGGGTCTTACACAGGTCAACAATTAGTGTCTTAGTCACGGTCTCAAACTGAATGCATAGAAATGCATCATCATTCATTTCAGGAAAAAACAATGTCCCTTCATACTATCAAATCAACAACAATGCCCCAAGTACCCACGAAGTGGTAAGGGTTCTGGGATCAAAAGTTGACTGCAACCTTAACTTCGACTACCATATCTTACTGTAGTAAGAATGGCTTTCTACATGTCATACTTAATTAGTAAAGGCATCGCCTTGACAGCAGATGTTATAATGCCTCTATACTCGGCAGTAATCAGGCCAATAATTGAGTATAATGTCCCAATTAGCATGTATCGTACAAAGCACCTGCAGCAACTGGAGAGATCTCAATAAAGGGACTCCAGCACATGTCTTACACAGACTAAAGTCCCTGTCACTGTAGTCTGTATTGTATAGACTTCTTAGAAGAGAAGTATGTCTGACTTACAGAGCAGTCTCAGACCCAAACCTAATGAACTTGCTGCATATCTATAAATCAAAGAGGACTAGAGCTACCAGTTCCAGGGACATAAATATGGCTTGAGACTTAAATAGGAAATGCTGGAGGGACAGATTTGTGCCCCAGCAACTGCTGCATCTTTGGAACAGGCTACCAATTCATGTGAAACAGAGCACCTCTACAACACTGTTTAAGAGGAACCTGGACAAGTGGATGGGGCACTATAAATTCTTACCAGGGATAATGCCCACAATGCTCCTGGACATGGGCAGTCATTACTAAATGCAATCCTGGGTATTGACTAGCATATCTATGGTATTACTCTGTGGTTGATAGCCTAGTAAACTTCTATGATCCTATGAACAGTAGCAGGTTACATACTTGCATTAATTTCATTTAGTTGACAAACATTAGTCACAACTTGTGGGCCAGCTTGCCCTACACAAATACAAATTTCATTGTATTTTACTTTAGCCAGATTTGTCCAACTGTCTTTAGTAAAAAAAAAAAAAAAAAAAACTTTTCAATGTATGTCCGGGGAGAAAAGTTCTAACATATTACAAACATTTTTAAACAGACATTTAGTATATATATATGAACAGATGTGAAATAACATACATTAAGAATGACTCGTACATTTGATAATTCAATTATATTCATCTGAAAGTACAGACAACTATTACAGTCTTGCAAAGTTAGACTTACAACAGAAAATAGCAGGGCCAGTTGTTTCATTCACACATAGCACCAATCCTGATTGCCCACTCCACCAACAGTATCCGATTTCATCTTGTGAGGTTAAAAGACAAAAGAATAAAAAGCAACATTGTTATTAATGTATGTATTTTTTTTTTCACATAAACAATAGCCAGAGTTTAAAGCTTGTGGTCGATCTTACTTCACTCGGATGCACGTTACTCTTGCAAAGAAGGTCAGAAATACAGCAGTAAGGCCAGTCATTTCATTCACACATACTAGGCATAGCCCCCCCCACCACCACCACCAGCCTTATTGCCTACCCACAGTATCTGCTTTGAACCTACAAGGTTTAAAATAGTGAAAAAGGAAGACAATCGTTGCATTATTGTATTTCATTCATATCACTGAGTCAAGAGCTTGCAGGTGATCTTACTTCAGCTCACCAATACATGGTCAGAGTTTCAACAACAAAACATCCACATACCATCCTGTTCCATCTTTCTATCCTGATCAATCCTGAAGAAAAATGTTGGGTAAAAAAAAAAAAAAAAAAAAAAAAAAAAAAAAAATTCATCCAAAAGCAGCCCCCAAAACACATTGCATACCTAGTATTTGTTTGACCCCTGACAGGATATTTTATTAGAAAAAAAGGCATCCACAGTCCAGCAACCTCCAAAGCACACTATCTCTTTAATATCTGGTTAACCCTGTCAGGATATTCTATTAAAAAAAAAAAAAAGAAATCCATCAGCAGCCTCAAAGCACGTTACCTCCTTATTATCTGGTTGACCCTGCCAGAATATTGTATTAAAAAAAAAATCAACAGCCCCCAAAACACACAGACTACTAGTATCCGCTTGACCCTGCCACTGTATTATATAAAAAAGGGAAAAAAAGCATCAGCAGTCCACAAAACACACTGCCTCCTTAGTATCTGGTTAAACTTGCCAAGATATTAGATTTGTTGTTGTATCTTTCGGCTTTTTCCCAGTTAGGGGTCGCCACAGTGGAACTCTGGTCCGCTAATGCCTGGCAGTAGATTTTTACGTACAGAGTTGCCAGCTCTGACGCACAACCTTCAACGAAGGTACGCCCATTCACTTTTTACGTACCGAGTTGCCAGCTCTGACACACAACCTTCAACGAAGGTACGCCCATTCACGCATGTCTCCACACAGAAGATGCTATAGCGGAAAATCGAACAGGACGTCTTACTGTGAGATGACATGATTAGATTTAAAAAAAAAAAATCATCAACAGCCCCCAAACACACAGACCCTAGTATATGGTTGATCCCTGCCAGGAAAAAATGCAGAAAGTATCTGGTTGGCCCTGCCAGGGTAAATAAAGAAATTAAACTTATTTTTTGGGGGGTGGGGGTTAATTTAAAAATAGCCTTCCTTGTCTTGTCTTACCCATCAAGTTTGATTCTGAGCCTCACTCAGAATAAAAAAAAATAATCTGATTGATGGATTTTCTCCTTTTAAAATGATTTCCTTCATTTCCTGTTCTTTCCCTCGCAATTTAACTGTGTCCAGTTAAAGCAAAGGAAAAGAGTGCGAGTGTAACAGAACTAATCAACAGCCACGTTATGTGCTCTTCTGATTTAACAGCCCTGTCAGCCTCCGGTTATCTGCAGTTAAAACCACAATGACTTTTTTTTTTTTTTAAACTGGAAGTCCAGCATGCATGCTCACTGCTCCAAGTTCCACATCACATTACTTCATTGGCTTAACACACCAGTTTGCAGTTCAAACTGCTATTAGTGTGTAAAAAATACTAATTAAACTTTTTTTTTTACATCAGAAAATTGGGATCCTGCAACCCAGCAGTCTGGTTCCACAAGCCACCCCTGGTCATCACTATTTGTGTTGTTCTTATGACCCCTGTGTAGATTTCCTTCATGAAAATTATCAACCACAATGCCTATTACATCACTTGGATATGTCCCATTAGAATATCTCTTCTTTGGGTCTAGATCACCAAATCGAAAAAAAATGGAAAACTAACGGCTTTAACATCAAAAATGCCATTCATTGAGGTGTTTATTGCGAGATTGCGGTAAAGTGAAGATCACAAAAATTTGCCCTTTCCTCACTGAGGTGCAATCTCAGAGTTGGTATATATAATTAGCAGAGGGGTGTGGGGGCACAGCCCCTCAAGAGCGACTCGAATGGCATTTTCAATGTTAAAGCCATTTGCTTTCCTATCATTTTGATTTGATGATATAGACCCCTTTTCTTTATGTCCGAAATAAACCCGGCCTTCTTCTCCTACTCAACGAGGTCGTACAGTGTTGTACATTCCTTCTTAGTCAAATTGTTCTAACTGTTCAGCCATATAGGGTGTATACTGTTCTAATAAAGATAAGAATTACTGCTAAAATTCTTAAAACACATGCTGGTAGATGTGTTGTCCTGTTGGGTCAATGCCAAAACATAACTGACATCTAAACATATGATGCTGTTGTAGAGGACCTGAAAGAAACTGGATAATCTTTCTTTAATCAAAATAACAATACAGTCTAACATGCAGAGAAGAGTCTCTGATGTACAAGACTCTCTTTTCTCAATAGTCAATAACCAAATTTGCATAGTTGAGTGCTACGGTGGCCATCACAGTAGACCCTCTTTTGCTGCAAAACTATCTCTGAAGAGGAAAAAAGTTGTTGGTTAAAACCTGCCTAATGATCATCAACAACCTACTACTAATACTGGACCAACACGATACAATTTAGGAGAGGTATAATTATCTATATAAAATGGGGGACATCCTCATCTACGTAGATGGTTGGCAACACAAATTCATCCACACCTCCATAAAATCTCAGGGATCCAATATACATTAATGTTGTAAAATCATTCCCAAGTCTAAAAGAATCAAGATTGAAGAGCCATAGGAACAATCCACTAACACAACACTGTACTTGCATACTTGAGTCACCAGGCTGCTGATTAAAACCTTTTACTACCACAAAGTCTGTTCTAGAAAATGGTAACTCTGTTGTCAAGCTGACTGACTCTAGAGTCACTAAGTTGGAAAATGACAGGGTGACACCTGCACCTTTCTGGTGCCAGGATCATTGATATGATGTGGGTACTACAGTCCCTCAAATGGGACAAATGTGACTATGACCTGTTGTTGGCTCATCTAGGTATGAATGACCTGAGATATTTAACCCAGATAAGGCATGCAGAGGGACATGCTGGAGCTCGCTATGCATATATCAAATGCAGATAAGGTTTTAGGCCTAGGTGGAATGCTACCCATATCCAGAATGATGCCCAGAACACGATACTTGACTTTAATAATTGGATAAGTGGCTGACTCTAGGGGATCCAGTATGTGACAGCTTAAGAAAAGATGACTGACAGCCCAACTTCCTTCACCAGGGATAGCCTGCATCTTCTGTTCCATGGATTCTACATACTGACTAAAGTAGTGCCACACAAATAATTCCATTTTAGGCAAAATCCACCTTCTGGGTATTCTAAAATAACAAAATGTTTGTAGTACATTCCAGTCTAAACCACATCAGGGTTATTGTAATCAGTGCCAGAAGTTTTAATAAATTACAAGATCTCAAGGCTATCTTGCCATGTGTGCATAATTCACTTCACTGCAAAGACTATACTCACTCTTTACTGGGTTTCAATGCATATCACACATTCAGACAAGCTGAAAATTATAAGGAATTGTCAGTATTTGTTACAGTCCCAATTATCTTTAGACAGATTCCCATCGCTCACAAGAAGAACTTACACAAGACAAATTACCAATTCATAGCCTGCTATAGGTCACCCAAAGGGCCATAAAAGGTTTCTAAATTTACCAAAAAAGATCTGAGTCAGATGTAAACAAACAGAGATTAATATCAAAATCTTTATTCTTGGTTAATTTCTTTCATCCATATAGGACTTCATCAGAACTAAAATCAATAGCAGTCAGTGCATTTATACCATTGAACAAATCAATTAATCAAGTTCTTAAAGTGACAGAACACTCCAAACAATACCAACCAAGCCAAATAAATAAGTTCATAATGTATACATATAAAAACTTGTGTAAAATACTATTCCAAATAAGAAACTTTTTATAAAAATGCAAACTCATTAAAGTTAATGTTAACAACATCATTAAAAATTTTCAATACATCTTTTCAGAAGGGAACAATCCAAATATACTTATACAAACCTGAATGGGACCCAGCATCCAATTGAATTTACCACAACAATTCCTAGTATTCAAAGGAATACTCCCAGAAGCCCCCCCCCCCCAGGTCAAGGGAGTTTTAAAATACCAAATGGAAACTTAGTAAACCCTTTGCAAGTTAATAGGTCTATAAAGTGAACATTTTGTGAATATTTTGTCATTTTGTTACTTTTAATTCTATGGAATCATTTCTCATTGATAAACATGTAGCTGGACTGCAAGATGATGCATTGTTCCTTACGGGGAACTCACTAGAATTGTGGAACTGTTCAGTCAGACTAGTTTGTTCCAACTACAGAATCATTATCATTTACCTGCAGGATAATTTCCAGGCTGAGGTAGTGTTCAATAATCCCATGAAGGGTGAAATCCGACTCAACCAGAATGCCATTCTGAAAAATACTGTAACACAATTTATTTTATTTTATTTATTTTTTTTTTTTTTTTTATATATTTCATTTTCATAGGGATATATTTCCATTTCAACAGAGCATAGACAACAAGACATAGTAATACACATTAAGATACACATAAAAATTATAATAAAAACATAAAAATTATACTAAAAAATCAAACAAAAATCAAACAAAATAAAAAGTTAATAAATGGTGTAAACAATAGTACAGTAAAGCAGAACACAGATTGGAAACAGAACACAGAAAGTTTATCATCCAAAAAAAAATATATAAAAAAAAAATATAAACTATTAAAAGACAACTATGTAAATAATTATATAGATTAGATTAGATTAACCTACAGTAAACTACCTAATATACTAAGAAAAGGAGAAAGAAGGAAAGAGAAGAAGAGAGGAGGGTAAGTAAGTGAGGAGTGAAAAAGTAAAAACAGGGAGAGAGAGGGTAGATGAAGGGGTAGAGGGTAGTCAAATACATAGGTTCAGTCTGGGTTGAGGCAGAGGCAGGGGTGTTTGGTAGGGTAGTTTTTGTTTTTTTGTTGAAAAGGACAGGAGATACAATAAGAGTCAGTAGTGGGCAATAGGTTCCAGTGTGTTTTACCATAGAGTTAGAGGTCAGGAGTCACCTGTAAAGATTTTGTTTTGGTAGCAGTAACTAGGAGTTTGTTAGAGGAGCGAAGTGAGTTCAGGTTAGAATAGGTTCCAATGTAGCATTATGTAAGACTTCCACAGGACATCTCAGCAATGCAAATGACAAACAATGACGGAAGCAGATCTACTTCCAACTGCCCACACACACACACACACACACACACACACACACACACACACACACACACACACACACACACACACACACACAAGGTACTGCAGATAATTCTTTCCTTTGTTCAGGCCCTAATGATCCAAATGGAATTAGGACACAGTCTGATATTTCAATTGACTTAACCCAACCAGCAATTCATAATCATAATTTTAACTTCCAAGACTGGCTAAAGAAAACACTGCTCATACCCCAGACTATGAAAAGTCAGTTTCCTTCATTGGAGGAGAATATTTAATTTGAAAAGAAACTTCAAATTATGAAGTTTGCAAATCGAAAATGAATATTTTAAGGACTCTTTGGCTTTGAATATTGTGCCCCAAGAACTTAGATGCTATAAATTTCCAAATGGAGTTGCATTTGGGTCAGTTTTCTACAATGAATTAAAGGACATGTTTGATCATATGGCATGATGTATGCATGACAGGTATGGGTATGAATTAATGTGGGCTATATATGAACATAATAAGAGTTTTATTTTAATGGATAATAATGTTGCAAATAATACAATTCTTTCTGATTTGTTATTTGATGAACCCTTGATCATATTTAAATTTTAGTACTCAAAGTAGACAAGTACTGTGAGACTATTATGAAAAGAAAGGAAGGAAAATAATTAGGGATCAGAAATAATATAGGAACAATTTAGCATATCCCCCTTACAAGGGGCATTTTGTTAATCACTAAATGGTGATTAGAGATAGGGAATGTGGCAAAATCATACCATGGGTTGAAAACATGATTAATTATTTTAATAAACTTTTAAAAATGGTTTGGACCCAGTACAGAAAGCAATGAATTTAATAAAGACCCTTTAGAATATCCCCCACTCTGAAAGGTCCAAAAGGTTAGCTCACCAAGCTCAAATTATGAATAGACCTGCAAAATCGGAGGGGAGGATCCAATATTTGATATCAAGGGAAAAAAGGGAGATGAAAGACACTAGACTGGAACAAGAGGACAAGGATGGAGAGGAAATATTAAATCAGACTCTGTGGGGACTTTAGGCGATGTGAATGTTAAGATTCATACACATAATGGTTTTAATATTTTCTATTATAGTTGCCTTGGTATTCACCCCATTTTTTTTACCTTATTTGAGAAGGGATTTACTCTTGTCCCCACACAATCCTTAAATTCTATAATAATGATCATAATATTAAAAATGTTTCTTAGGAAAATTAACTTGGTCCTATTTTCAGGGGGGAAAGGGTATTACAATGTTTCTATGAATAATGAGTTGATGAGAAAAAAAGTACTTTTAATCCCCCTTGCCACCCTGTAGTTCAGGCTTTCAAATCAAGGGTCATTAAGATTTTATACAAATCAACAAGAAATTATACATCTCACAGATGGAAAAATATTAATTGCAATGAGAAGCAGTTATTACAGGAATTATGAGAGGATAAATCCAGTCCCTCAAACCAAACTTCTTGGCATTAGTTTAGATCACAACATGAACTTTGACTTGTACATTGCCCAAACTATAAATAAAGTACACAAAAAGCTTGGAACCCTATACAGGACTAAAAATACCTAACCAATAATACTAAGGCCATTATTGCAAGAACCCATCTAGTCTCTACTCTCCTATATGCATCCCCCATAGTCATTAATCTAAACAAATCAGACTTATCCAAAATCAACACCTGCTTTAATAAAATAGCAAAGTTTTCAACTAATTAAACTTAAGGATCCCATCAATATCTGGCTCTTAAAACAGCTATTTTGGCTAGAATTACCCAATCTCCTAGCCTTAAACCAACTTGCAATGGCCCGTCAAATCCTCTATCAACCAGAAAAAAACTCCAGCTCTTCAATACCTACTAAACTACTACTCAAGCAAATGTTTACTACATTCGGCAACAAATCATTAACAAATATAACCAGAAGTATGCCGCTGGAGACTCCCTTTACTTTAACTAAATTGCAAAAATTTGGAATACCTTGCATCTAAACATAAGGTCCACAGCCAGAAAATCTAACTTCAAAAAACTTCTCAAATCTCATACATCTAGTTCATGGATATGCTCCTGTTCTGACCCAGGTTAACAGCTAATGATAAAATAACCACCTACCCCCTTTTCTCAATTCACTATTCCATGTTAATGTAATATAACCCAAATTACTGGATACATATAAAGTATTCAAACAATGATTTTTACTCACTTATGTAACCTACTTAGTTTTATGCATAGATTTCTACAATTCTGTGTCTTAGACTGTTTCATCAACCTAGAAATGTAATCTAGGTTATTCATTACCTACATTTGTTCATATTGTATTAAGAGATTTTCTCCTTCATCCTTATTGTAATGTACTCTTCTTTTATATGTACTACTATTGGTTTGGATTGTGTTGTCCTAAATGGAGCTTTTCTCCTTGGGCCTCCACTGAAAATGGGATAGCTGTCCAGTTGGACATTCCCAGTAAACAAGTGTAAAATAAATTAGATTAATGAAGCCTGACAAGGTGGGTGGTAGAAGCCTGACAAGGTGGGTGGTAGTTTTATTTGATTCACTCTACTACTTGTGTGCTATGAACAATATACTACGTGATAATAATACCACATATGCTATTGTTTCTAGAAATTATGTGAACATTAACTACAGGTAAAAGCATTTAATTTTAGGGGACTGGTTGAGGCAATGGGATATTATTAATAATGTATATGAATTTTTGCTACAGGATTCCTTGTATTTTTAGTAGTTCAAAGGTTCACAGAAACATTAATAATCTACAATTTAGACCGATTGTTGCCTCACAAGGTTCCAAAACTTATTCCTCTGCTATATATGTGGATACTTTATTGAGACCAGTCTTTGGAAAAGTTACTCCTATACTGAAGGAGTCCTGGGATTTTTTATATAGGATTAAAGAATATGTACATCAGAATGAGACTGAGTTTTTACTACTGATGTAGTTGACTTATTTCCCACAAAATGAAAGTAATGAGCATTTCAACACAGCATGTATAGAATTTGATTTTTTTAACTAACAATGATATTCAGATTATTTCAGCTTGCACTGAACTAATTTTAGGAGAACTATTTCTTGTTTTTTGAAGGTGAAGTAAACAAGCAGATTAAGGGTGTGGTAATGGGTGTAGCTTGTGCCCCAATTTTTGGGGACTTAGTTATGTTGACCTGGGAAAAGAATTTCATTTTTAATAGTGATTTGTTTTAAATTTGTGCATTCTAAGATTTTTAGAGGACTTTTTTATTTTGTGGAAAGGAAGCCAAGAAATGTTGGAACAATTTATAGAATATATCAATAAAATCACACATTTTTTTTAAATTTTCATTTATATCAAAAGATAAATTTAGATGTTAATATTTATGAGAACGGTCGATTCTCTTCCAGTATTTACAGAAAATCCACTTTTAGCAATTATTTGCATTTTGCTAGTCATCATCCCCTAAATTAAAGAAGGGCCTAGTAAAAGGACAGTTTATTAGGTTGAGTTAGATGATAAAGGAGGATGAAGTTTTTCTTAAAGAAGGGTTGTTGTTAATGGATATGTTTTACAGAAAGATTACCCTAAAAATGAATTTTGGATTCCTTTGGTGAAAGGAAAAGAAGCACAGTTGATTTTAAACCTTTTAGGTGGGGAAACACCCATCACTAGATCCAAAGAAGGAACTGGTAGCACAGAGGTGAATAGTAAAGAAAAGACTGAAGGAAATATAGGGAATAAATAAGGTATTTTCAACAAGTTGTTTTAGAATACAATGTAAAGACAAAAACGTTAGAAAACATAATTAAAAATACGGGGGTATTTTAAGTATTTGTGACCTGAATCTAGAAATTATTGGAGAAAAGCCCATTTGTATTTAAAACAGGTAGCAACCTGAAGAATTTACTGAAAAAATAGAATAAAAATGACAAAAGGAGAATTACAAGGCCAAGGTATCAAAACATCTATTCAAAAGGTACCACAAAATGTGGATCTTGTAAACTTTTTTCTTATACCACTGATTTGGATATTGTTCATTTAAAATTCTCTGGTGGGTCATATACCATCCAGTTTAAAAAAAGTTAACTGTAAATGCAAAGGAGTTGTTTTATCTGGCAATCTATTCCACTTGTTTCTAGTTCTATGTAGGCAAGATGCAGTATTCAACAAAGGAATTTATGAACACTGCTACAGTATTGAGAAAAAAATGGAAAACAATGCCCTTTATAGGCATATTTTAACTAAGTTTTCATTTGTTATTTTAGGACTAATCCTCATTGACACAAGGGGGCCACTAGGACAATTTCTTAGAATACCAGAAATTGTTGTGGCAAATTCGATTGGATACTGGGTTCCCATCCAGGTGTGAATGAGTATATTTCAATTGTCCCTGTTCTGAAAATAATGGTGTTTGTTAACATTAAATAACTTTAACAAGTTTACATGTTTATAATAAGTTGTTAATTTGGAATAGTATTTAGACAAGTTTGTAATACGTATACTTTATGAACTTGTTTATTTGGTTTGTTTGGTATTGTAAGGAGTGTTCTGTCCCTTTAAGAAATCAATTAATTGATTTGTTCAGTGGTATAAATGCACAGACAGTTATTGATTTTGGTTCTGATGAAATTCTATTTGGATGAAAGTGCTTAACCAAGAATAAAAGTTTTTGATTTTAAACTCAGTTTATGTGGGACTCAGATCTGTGTCAGTACAGATAGTATCTTTTTTCAGTAGTCTTATGTTTACCTGTACTATTGGGTTGAATTTTTGTGGTATGTTAAAGTTCAGAAATAAAAAGAGTTTTACCTTTTAGTCAGGACGTGCAAAGTACTTGCTTATTCCATAAACGGTGCTGGGAGACTGCTTACTAAAATTTTCATATCAGTTCCAAAGAGTAAAGTAAAATACCTCATTTATAGATTTTATCAACTTCATGCATGCAGAACTTTGACATAACATAGCTTTTTACAAATAACATTTTTAAAATATTTTATGCCCATGTGATATTCACTTAGCTCTTCGCAGGAACATTTGACAATATGCCTTTTAAAACATAGACCACCTATGTTTTAATGCCTTGCAACTTTTTAACATTTGGTACCAGTACGCACTCTCACACAGACACTCTTGCAAGGACTCAACCCCTAGCCTGAGAAGGCTAGAGCATACTGTTGATTAATCTGGTTTCCACGCATATCTGACACTTTTAAACATACAGCCCTTAACTCCTTTAGCACTTACTTTGCCTTCAACTATCTGTCAGTGCAGAGAGAGAACACAGTTGTAGGACACTTGAAATATAAATCTACTAATGTGAAACTATATCTTGCATAATCATGCATCTGTTTTTCAGTTTTCTTTTGACAAACATTTTGACTCACTTGTGAAGAAACTACAAATATTCAATGTGCAAAGAATAAAGATGAGATTTAATAACCTTCCATAACAGGTGCTAGATTTCTAAAATTTGCTGACTGTATTGCCCATAAGTAAATATACCTCTTTAACGTGGAATATCAACAATTTATTGATTAACATCTGTACTACAAAAACTGGGTACAATTAAAGATTCCTAGACTTAGTAAATGCTAAATCCACTTTACAAATATTTAACTAAAATGGATTTCAGCAAATAAAATAATTTGTGCAACACTGCTTCTGACAAGCTAGATCACTGACTGTTTAACAGTGATCAAACATCAGCTGAGTAAATCAGTTTTATCCATGAAGAGCCTCCAAACTCAAATTTCAGACACATTAATGACTTGTGCACTTCAGATGTCTAATTGTGATTAAAAATATTCATAGTAAAATATTTGAAATTGCTTTACACAAAACCATACCAGTCCTGCAAAGCCAGCTTAATGACACAAGCACAAGGACAGTCATATGTTCATCCTAGACAGGCCCTCTACCAAGCAATTAGAACCACTTTCTTGACAGAACACACTTCAGATGTTTGATTATGGTAAAAATATTATGAGCACGTTAATGAATTCCTTTCTGCTCAGTCCTACATATGATCTAAACAAATTGGGATACACTAAGTTATAAGTAGGACCGAGCAAAAACTTGGAAACAGAGATTGCAGCACTTTCTTTAACAGGCACCATATTTATATCTGGTTTGAACAGGAGTGAAACGGCAGCATACAGCAGCAGTACTTTTTGTACAAGTAAATAAATCAATCAATAATCAATGAATCATGAAAGTGTCCTTGGGCAAATGACCCAATTCACAGATACCCAAGGCTGGTCATTATTGCATGGCATCAGGTGAAACCTTAGATGATATAAATCAAACTGCTGTTGAGAGTTGCACTGTAATTTGTACATTGAGAGATGGTCAGTGAAAACACAGACGTACATTACTCACACTACAATAGGCTAACTTCATTCACACAAATGCAGATTAACTGTGCAAGAACAGATTAATGACCGTTTAACCTGAGCAAATAGCTGCAGGGTCAGTCACTTTCATCCACATGCGGTCCCCATACCCAGCAGTTATAGCCACTTTGTTGACCATGTACACCTCAGATAATGAGCACAATGATGCATTTCACAGTTAAAACTTCAGCAGAACTGTTTATGAATGAAAAGGCCAATTAAAAACACAGATTCCAGATTTCACCATTGTTTTATATGAACAATAGCCGTAATAAATCAGGCTAGCTTGCTTCAGACAAATATACATTATTCCTGCAAAGAAAAAATACTGGCTGCATAACATAAACAAAAGATAGCAAAACAGCCATTCTGATTCACTGGCAGGCTTCCATACCCAAAATTTATAGTCAGATGTCTGACTGTAATGAAGAAATAAAAAAATAGCCACAGCAATTTATTTCATCTCTTTCACAAAAATGTGCAGTACCCATCCACAGTAAAGTATTATAATTTACCACACACACACACACACACACACACACACACACACACACACACACACACACACACACACACTAGTATTGTAAAGACAGAATAATGACTTCATTCAAGAAAATGTCAGGATCAGTCATTCTCAGCCACAAATCACCCCCATACTCAGCCATTGTATCTGCTTAGTTAACTGGGTACACTTCAAATGTCCAACTGTAATAAAAAATATATAAATACTGTCACAGTAAATATAAATATTGTCACAATAGTGTATTTCAACAGTGCTTCACATAAACACACAGAGCAAGCCACAGTAATGTATTCACTTGCTTTGCACAACTGCACACTAGTCATGCAAATCCAGAACTGCTTAACTTAAAACAGCAGAGGCAGCCCCCATACACACCTATTATAGACACATTGTTATCTGTGCACACCACAGATATTTGACTGTAATAAAAATAATAATGGGCACACAGTTATTTCAGCTCTGTTTCACACAAATATATGGTAACTAGCCATAGTACGATGTATTCAAACTTGATTCATACAAATACACAATAGTCTGGCAAAGCTACACACTGCCCATAATATCGAATTATCTGCCAGTTTATTAAAAACAACTTACCTGCTACAATCCAACTGACTGAGGTATATACATTATTTTCTTGCATATCCAAACTGGCTACAGATGCATACTGCTGTTCTTTTTTTCACAGTAGCTATTACATTGACTCCATTCTTCAAAATGTAAGGGTTTTCTGCTTAGTCTCACCCATGATCTATACAAGAAATCAGGATCCACTGTCTAAACTGTAAGACCTCCCCCATGACCTAAAAAGCAAATCAGGATCCACTGTTTAAATTGCAAGTAGGATCGAGCAGAAAACTTGGAAACAAAGGTGTGTAGCACTTTCCTTATAAGGCACCATAGCTATGTCTGTTTTGAAGAGGGGTGCTATGGCAGCAGCATTTCTGAGGAAATAAGTTAGTAAGTAAATAAACAAAATCAATAATCAATCAAGAAAGCACCCCAGGCCAGACAGCACCCTATACAGCTGTCAGATTAGCAGATGCAAAAGGCTGATCATGATTGCATGGCATCAGGTGAAACCTTAGAAGATGTCAAAATAAACTCCCATTCAGAATTGCATTGTAAGTTGCATACTGAGAAATATTCAGTGTTATTTCAATACAAGTAAGCATATTTTTCATATTTCTGTAAATACCTCAGTAAACAATCATAGAAAAGCATTTTTTACTGTCATATAAAAGCTCTTGTCTATGGATGCCACGGTGGTACGGCGGTAGCATTGTTACCTCACAGCAAGAGGTTCTCCCGTTTGATTCTCGGCTTGGCTTGGGAGTGCCTTCTGTGTGGAGTCTGCATGTCCACCCCATGGTTGGGTAGTGTTCAAAAGACATGCGTGCATAAATGGGCTTCCCTTCATTGAAGGTTGAACATCGAGCTGGCACCTCTGCGTTTCATAAAACTCTACTGCCAATCATTAGCGGACCAGAGTTCCGCTGGGGTGACCCCTTAACAGGAAAAGCCAAAAGACAAACAACAACAACAACAACATATAAAAGCTCTTGTCTAGCTAACAAAACTTCTCTGACACTGAATGACTAGGTTGCACAGTTTCCAAAACATGGAAAGTGTTTGTGAACATTTAGAGACAATTATAATGGCAGTTTTGTGTATATTACAGTACATTACAGAAATGATGTAAAGACAGAAATCATCGACTATTAGTGAAAAAAAATTTTTTTTTTTGCTTATGGCATTGCTGCTTGTACTTACTGCTCACAAGAAATTTAAATTGGTTTGGCTTATGCTTTTTAACATGATTTTTCAGACATTGCTTTTGAATTTAAGAATGTGTGTTGGCTTCTAGAATTGTAACATTCCCAGCTCTGAGATGCTAGTGAGTTAGCTAATAAGATGCTGAAAATACCATCATTGTCTTTTACAGCACGTGTTCCGATAGTCAGATAGCTGACCACCAAAGAATTCTCAGACTAACAGCTACAAACAAATGCAATCTGAGGGTCACGCTGCTCAATGCTAGAAGTCTGAATCTTAAGATGCACTCGCTTGAAGCTCTCCTGAAAATGTAGATTGACAACATCCATGCTGTAACAGAGACCTGGTTTAAAGAGGCAGGAATCACCCTTGTGCTCTGAGGCTGCAACTCACTCCATACCTTTTGGCCCCAGAATACGGCTGAAAGCTCCAAAGGTGGTGGTGTCTCCATATTCTTAAAGGATACACCATCTCTAGACTGGTAGCCCAGCATAATATATCCAAGATGCTTCAGGTACAACTAACACTGGGTAAGATGGTGATACAGATCATAGCCTGCTACAGAACCCCATACATGTCCCTAGACTCTCACTCCAAGTTCCTAAGCACCCTGGAATCTATCAAGGTCCAACCCTATACTCTCATACTGGGTGACTTCAACTACCCTTCCATCAACTGGGAAAGCTTCACATACCAATGTACAGGCCCAACGCTTTCTGGAATTTATCAGTTCCAATGCCTTGGACCAGCTCATTCTGACCCCCACTAGAGGAAGCAACATCATCGACCTGGTTATCACCAACATGGCAGACCATTGCTCCACACCTATAGTCAATTCCTCCCTGGTTAAATCTGCCCACAAACTGATGACCATGGAAATATGCATCTCAGCTACACCCCCTGCTAAAGCGACCACCCTGAAAAACTTCTCTAAAGCCAACTTTGGGCTCCTAAAAATAGAGGTGGATAACTTCTCGGCACCCATGCCAATGGAGAATAGCTGCATGACTGACAAATCATACACCAATGCACTGTACGGCCATGTACACAAATGTATAGACCTCGCCATACCAAATAGAACGAAGACACTCTCCTCCAAGAAAAGGAAGCCAATCTGGTGGTTCCCAGCCATCAAGATACTCTACAACAGAAGTAAGAAACTGTTGCAGAAAAAAAAATGAAGTCACAAGACTGGAAAACCTCTCTTATCAGTCTCAACAAAAAGCTGAGATCCCTTATCAAATCCTCTAAAGCTAGCTATGAAGGCAGAATTGCGGCAGACACCAAAAAGAACCACAAAGCCTTCTATAGCTATATCAAAAACCTCAAAGGCAATACCCACTTTTGCTCTGAGTTATTGCACAATGGCACCTCCTATACTGAGCCAACAGATATAGCCAACATACTGGTCGACAGATTCAGTGCCAACTTTACCCCCCCAAGAACCTGTCACAATACGAGAAGAAAGCCTGGTACCCACCATTTCTGTGGCACAGGTAAAAGCTGCATTGTCCAAAGCCAAGAATACAGCATCCATTGGACCCGATAATATCCCTGGCTGCAGCCTACATGAGCTACAAAACAAATTGTCACCACATCTGTGTGCTCCGTTCAATAAAAGCCTTACATCAGGTTATTCCCTAATGAATGGCACATTGCTACAGTCATCCTGCTCCATAAAGGGGGACTGCAGACCCTGGGAACTATCACCACATTAGCCTGACGAGTCTGGTATGCAAAGCTATGGAACACATCATCATGGATCTGCTTAACAAAGATGTAGGAAATCTCCAAACTTGACCCCGCACAGTTTAGCTTTGTCAAAGGGAGATCCTGCCTGAACCTGGATGACTTCAAGGGCAGTCACCAAGGCTGTGGATGAGGGCAAGGCAGTCCATACAGCCTACCTCGACCTGGCCAAAGTCTTTGATACCATCCCCCACTCAGGTATCATTGATAAACTCACCAAACTAGGCATCAATCCTTACATCACTAGGTGGGTTGCAAATGGACTCACAGAAAGAACCCACAGAATAAAAGTTGCAGATTCCAAGTCAGACTGTTGACCAGTCACGAGTGGAGTCCCACAGGTCTCTGTCCTGGGCCCTCTCCTGTTTGGCATCTACTTCTCAGAAGTCCAGGCCAACACAGAAGAACTCTGGCTGACCAGGTTTGCTGATAACTTCAAGCTAGGAGTCATTATCAACTCCCCAAGTGATGCAGACATTCTACAAAAGGGCCTCTCTGAGACCATATGACTGGTATCTTAACCATGGCCTTAAGCTTAATGCCAAAAAATGAGTTATCATCCCCTTTGGAAAAAACTCAGTTCCCATGAATTACCACATTGATGGGAGCCCACGGAACACTGAAGGGGACATAAGACATCTGGACACCCAGGTCAACAGCTACCTCACCTTTGACCACCACATTGCCACTGTGGTCAGAAGGTCCTTCTAGTCCAGTCTGTACTGGATACGGGCACTGTGAACATCGGGTGGTAAGGTGCCAGGGCAATTTTTTTGGGCTAGGCTTGTAAAGGCTCCAGGGCCATTAGCTTAGTACACACCTATGAACCTATAAACCAAGAGTGAAACTTCAACCTTCTAATGTTCTATTAGCCTGAAATGGGAAATATCAAAAGCTTCAAAGAAGTCAGGAAAGATAGCTCTAACAAATTTCCCATGGTCAAGTTGCTTTTGAATGTAACATACCAGATCAAGGAATGCATTGTCTGTGCCATGTCCTGGAAATAAATTATATTTAAGTTCATTAGATGAAAAAGAAACTGCTGGCAAACTCATTTTTTTTTGAGAATTTTTCAAAGGAGTGAAAGCATGACTATCAAATTATAGTCATTTAGGGCAAATGAAGACCCACTATTGTGAAACATTAGCGATTGCGCCATTCTAACATTATGGGTCATGGTCCTTTTAGATAAAATCTTTGATCAGGATGGCTTCAATTAAAGACCTGTTTAGTGCAAACAGTGTATGCAATACATGGAGGTTAAGTGAAATAGTGGGAAGAGGTAAAGGTATTGATTGTGATTTGTTGGATGAAATTATGGAAGGGACTGACAAGGATTTAAGTAATAACAACTTTATACTGAATGGGGAAGATGGTTATTTCCATGCCAGTATTTATGAGGGTTTTATCGGCATTTGATTCAAGAGATATGATTTTTGTTTGCAAGTATTGCATTTACATTTTTAGCATCATTATTTCTCACAAAAAAATCCACAAAGTCACATACTCCAATTCAGATTTACTTCTGTGATGATCCATAGGGGATATCTGCTGAACATTATTTTTTCCTGCAGTGATCCAAGACAAAATTACAGACAAATTATACCTTTTACAAAGTATGAATAATATCCTTTGTTACATCACATCAAACTCTAACACCATGCATTTCCTTATTAACCTACCTTACGGCCACTGTTTGCACTAACACGTGAGCAGCACTTTCATATAGCTTTCTTCCAGAAGCAAATTCTTTTCCTTTGTGAGTATTAAGCAAGCAGTACTGTTTAATGCAACATTATGCTTTTTGTTTGTACCCTGCCTTCTATAAATCTAACACTTCTGTCTTTCTCTTGTCAATGACTTTACTCTTTCATACCACTGCTGAAATGGTGCACTCCATCATAGTTACCTAATTTTTATCTGCTCCATTATATTTGCCCACATTTTCTAAAGGATGCATGCGTTAGAGTATTCTGTTCTCATAAAATGTTAGCCATTTTGCTTTTGTGGTAAGTGCTTCACAGAATTGAATACTCATGTTGTTTACTGGGAATTTGACATGCTATTTAATGTTGCAACACCTTCACCTTAGGGGATTCCACAGATTTTAAGCATGACTGACAAGAGATTTATACTTGTTTTTTATTCACAGTGCTTGCAAGCTGAAAGGGTCTAAACTCTGCACATCACCATCTCACACAGTGCTGTCTTAACAGGTTGTACCAGTTCCTCTGGATGCTGTGTATACACCCATGTCAGAACGGTTAAAATGGATTCTCAGTACACATCGCACGCATTCTCACTTAACTAATGTTTGGCTAGAAGGACAAAAAAATGTCATGACAACATATTTCCTATTTTTTGTTTAATGAGTTGTATTATCGTTTTAGTGATCTGACAAAACACTTTTATTAAGTCTTAGTATGGGTTAAATTTGAGAAAGGAAGTTTAGTCATCAAGAGTTATGAAACTAAAGAGATTTAACTCAACATTTAAAATAGCCGAGGTGGGATCCCCAATAAATCCACTGAACATAGAAAAGCATTACATCTTTTACAGTACTAAGCAGTCCTAAAGCAGCCCATCGGGATATTATTCATCTTGTAGTAGAATGCAAGGGAAGCTTTTCTCATACAGACATGGTTTACAGTTTAGCTGTGAAGACACCTACAGCATATCTGTGGGATGTGGGAGGAAACCCACACGACCACAGGGAGGATATGCAGACTCTGCACAGAAGGCACCCCAGCCAAGAATCGAACCGGAGAACCTCTTGCTGTGAGGCGGCAATGCTAACCGCAGCGATGTCCTGTTTAGATAAGTGGTTTGCACCATTTTAATAATGGAAGAAGCTGAAGGGTGACCAGTGTGTGATTGAGCAAATCAGTCATGCAGGCTCCATTATTGCATGAAGGCATTTGTTCCTACTGGATGTATATTTTGTTTGTACATGAGGAAAATTAAAAATAAATAACAATAAAAAATAAAATCATTTGAATCCAACAATTCTGAATAAGCAAGTCTAAAGGTGAGGGGAAATATTTTAATTGTGTATATGGCCAAATGCTGTGTTATGAAGACCCAAGATTAGAAAAATGGTCTCTCTAGCATGCTAATCTGATGCTTGGAAAGATTTTGGTTAATATATTTGACATGTAAAAGTAAAAATAGTGCCATATAGAGAAATCATTACTCTCCTGGATTCTTTTCTTATTTGACCCTTTACAATAAACACAGTATATTTTGAAAATGGACATCTCTGCAACATTTACAAATCAAATGTTTCTTATTAATTTTATTGTCCCTTCAGGCTAGAATTGAATCTTGCTTTCAAATGTTCTTCCTATAGTGGTACTGCCCTCAGAAATACATGGACTTGTACAAAACTAAAAATTCAGAGAAAAGCTTAAAGACATGTTCAGTGTCTCACTTTTCTGCAAATACAGACTAATTAATATGTGAAGGTTTGTTGTTCACTGATCCCATGGCAAACACTACTGCCAGCCTCTTTCACTTGTTGGTTGGCTGCCCAGTCCATGAAAGGTCCCTGTTAATGACTTGCTAAATAATTAGCGAGCTCATTAATGTCAAGTTTTGTCCTGTAATAGCCGGCTCCATCTCCTCCCTTCCCATACCTAGACATCTTTCCTCCTCTTCATTGCCCCTCCCACAAGGTTCATAGTGCCACTAAGGCAGTCTTAGTCAATGACCTATTGTTATCTTCATTCCCATCTTCATTAAAATTCTACTTCAAAAAATAGCGTCATAAGGAGCCATAGATCCCATCTGAAGCATTCCATCTTCATTAAAATTCCACTTCAAAAAATATCATCATAAGGAGCCATAGATCCCATCTGAAGCATTTAGAGTATTATATAAACGGTTCTGGGTATATACACATGACATATATAAAAAGCCTTTTGCACCAGTGGGATTTTATCTGATGAAGTTTGCCTAGTAGCAGACGAAAGTGCTCATTGCTGAACTGGACCTGTTGTTATTGATTTCATTAAAGGATTTGGCTCTACTAGTGGAACGGTGATTTTTTCTACAGCATTTAGAGTATGGCCAGAAGCTCACAGGCTGAAAATCCTGTCTATGTAAGGCTGGATTGAGCCTAGCTCTGCTATGACAGATATGGCACAGGTCAGGCAATGGTAGGTGACATGGGAAATGGAAGTCCAGTACACGCAGAAAAAAGTCCAGAGAGCAAGTTGGTTCCCCCATGGCCAGGCAGGTCTGAGTAAACCTGCTCTTCATTAACTTATGATTTAATTTATTTCTGATCTGACAATCAGGTTGTCCAACTAGTTTTATATTCCATTTTTAGTGTAGTCCTTGGAAGAAAATCTCCAAGCCCATAAAAATAAATAAATATTTATGGCATAGTATAGGTTAAAACACATTTGACAACAGGTAACATTGTACATCTTCACCCTGATTAGAGAATGAATGTTTTCAAACAGGGTGTTAATGTACAGGTAAAGTCTAGCAAACAAACAAAAAATATATATATCACTTCTGCTACCATGAAGCTTAGACAGAAAAAAGCTACCATGAAGCTTAGACAGAAAAAAGCAAAATGGCTGACATTTTTATCCTTCCTAAATGTGGTTTTGTGTTTAGGGAGAATAAAATAATGGTAAATTAAAAAAAAAGCTTAACTAACAAAAGTAACTGTTAGCCATTTTGTTTAAACCTTGCCAAGCACGGTTTTAAAGAGCCACATTTAGCAAGGTGAAATAAAAATTGATTCTGTGTGACAGAGTATACACAATTATGTGTGTGGAAAGTGAGACAGATGGAGATGGGCAGAATGAGAGACAGACAGAGAAGGAGACTGCATACCTCTGAACTTCTTTCCTTAATTCGTATCTGGAAAGGCTTTTCCTCAATAAACATGATCTCAACAGTAAGAATGATGAACTTGCCTATACTGTAACAATTCTTTTCTTTCTTCTCTTAACTACTAACGTATTTTCATATTATTTTACTAACTGTTAACCTGGGTTAAATTAGTTAACCTTCAGCTTATCTCTCGACAAACCCATGCCATCTGTAATACTGCAAGATCAGAAAACTGTGTAAACTAACTGTTTTACTATTCCTTGTATTGTACTTTAATACTATCTACGTCATGTTTCACTGATTGTATAAAAATCATGACCATGTCTAAGTTCGATGTTTTGCTACTATGTGGAACTTTCCTCCCCAGGCCTCCACTAAAAATGGGTTTTATCCCAGTCGGACTATCCTGGCAATCAAATGTAAAATAAAAAATAAATATAAAATAAATAAATGATGGTAAATAAATGGTATTCGTATACTGATATTGCCAATAGGACTGAGAATGGTGGTTAACATCTCGAACAATCTGTTACATATGACAATAAAATGCAGTAACAATATTGGGGGTATATGTGATATAATTAAGCGTAACTGGAAGATTCTTTCCACAGATGAAAAGCTAGTTAGTATTGTGGGTGAAAGACCTAGCTTTACTTTTAAGCAGAATCAGAATTTGAAATATTTATTATGTCAAGAACATAATTTGTCAGGTGAAAAGGATACATGAAACACATCGGGGTACCTTTCCCTGTAGACACTGTAAAGTGTGTTCTTCAATTAACCATCAAGGTTGTTTTATTCACCCCAATACTAAGAAATATCTATTTGAATTGTATGCCGATTGTTGTACTACTAATATTGTTTACTTAGTTCAATGTGGGAATTGTTCAAGTTTCTACATAGGCAAGACTAATTGCAGGTTAAAGGACAGAATTTTGAAACATCTGTCATCTATACGGTTGAAGGATGTACATAATGCTCTGTATCAGCATATTGTACAGAACCCTGAATATATGTTTTCTTTTATGGTTGTACAAAAGACAAATTTGAACATTAAAGGTGTGGATCTAGTGAATAAAACTGAGTTTAATGAGATGAGATGGCTTGAGTTGGGGGCAGATCGACCACCAGGTATAAATGGGGTTATACCTCTAAAAGCAGCTCTCAAAAAAGGGAGGATAAAATACTGAATTTTGATTGGTTGTTTCTATTTTAAACTTGTTTAAATACTACTGTGATTTTTAAAAATGTGTGTTCATCTGATGAAGGGCTTGTCCCAAAATGGCTTATGAGGTTTTATTAAATGAGACTGGATTTATAAGGCATCTTGCTTTCTGCTCTGTTTTTTCCATTGGTCAACAATTACATATACTGCAGTAACTTTGACAACATGTAGGAACTAATATAAAAAATGTGTATACTAATAAAAACAAATATGAGGCAATTTGACAGCTAGACCATTGTCTAAACACAATAATACCCTCCAGGGTGAATGTTACTGGGGAAATAACACTCTTGCAGGGGTGTAGGGGTCTGACACCCCAGGCATCAGGCCTCACAGCACCCCTAGATTGGCATCATTTCCTTTTAAAAGGGTATGTCAAATGCTAGGCAGAGAGATGTGCTGTCTCTAGGATGGACAGTGCTGAACTTACTGGATACACACCAGAATACTGGCAGTTAGTGCAGAGGATTAAGGCCCTGAGCTTTTAATGAGTTACTTCTTATAGTGTAAGATTCAAAGTGTGATCCTTCCACCTCCTTTTGTCTACTGTGAGACTCTTAGCTAGGCAGTAAACCATGCAGTGCTCCTAGGTGAGCTAGGCACTAAACCATGCAGTGCTCCTACGTGAGCTAGGCACTAAACCATGCAGCACTCCTAGGTGAGCTAGGCACTAAACCATGCAGTGCTCCTAGGTGAGCTAGGCACTAAACCATGCAGTGCTCCTAGGTGAGCTAGGCACTAAACCATGCAGTGCTCCTAGGTGAGCTAGGCACTAAACTATGCAGTGCTCCTAGGTGAGCTAGGCACTAAACCATGCAGTGCTCCTAGGTGAACTAGGCACTAAACCATGCAGTGCTCCTAGGTGAGCTAGGCACTAAACCATGCAGTGTTCCTAGGTTACTTTTGAAAAATGACATTTGGATCCAGTGGGCTAACCTAATTAACAAATGTATACAAAAAAAAAAATCAAAAAGATGATTTTTACAAGAATTTAAGAGCATGTTTTTCATTTGTTACCTGTGCATTAACCTAACACTGAATAATTAGAAATCTTTATTATTCAAAATCCTGTTTTTGAGTTAGTTTTTCTGGGTTGTGTGTGTACAACCAAAGGACAGATATCGTTTTTTTCCTTTTGTTTCCCCAGATGCAACACCTGAAATGACACCATTCTGCTAAAATTCTGAATGACTATCATAATCCGACTCCGTGGATCAGCTCTATACCCTAAATAGAAAATCTAAATAAAATAAATACAAAATTTATATTTCATTTTTAATACTTAAATGACATAATGACTTATTTTTATAAGAAAATAAATCATTTAAAAATATATGCCCTAGCTTTAAATGGCGTATAAAAGGGACGAGGCCTTATTGTAGTTATAAATCTATATCTCATAGTGCATTGATATTATTTTGTCAGTTCTTTAGATCCATGACATAATCATGACTGGAAAACATAATGCTCTTATAGTAAAACGCAGCAAAGAATATTACCTACCGTCTTTTATAAATGTTTAAGAGAATTTATTGCAAACAAATAGATTCAGCACTAGATGGAGTTTAACATTACTTCTAATTTATCATATCATGTTTTTCCTTAGAAATATAAAAAGAGGTTGGAGCATATTTTCACTCATTCTGCTGATTGTTTAAAAATATTTTTGCTTCAATGACGTCTTAGTAAATATTTTATTTATTAAGTTTCTGAATGTACTGTACCAATCAATAAAATGCCCTATGGACAAATGCACACACACACACACACACACACACACACACACACACACACACACACACACACTATATATAGGCTCATAGGTGTGTACTATTCCTTATGGCCCTGGAACCTTTACAAGCCTAGTCCAAAAAAGTTTGCCCAGGCAGCATGCCACCCGATGTTAGTTCACAGTGCCCATATCCAGTAGGGCAACTGAAACGATCCCTGGATTGAACTTTATTACTCATCCACTCATCGATACTTCTCTTGAAGAGGGCCAGCAAGGTGCTCTGCTTGACATGAATGGGAAGCTTATTCCAGAGTATGGGCAGTCTTTGGGAGATAAACTTGTCCCTCCAGTATGTTCTGTTAAATGTGGCAAAGAGGTTGTGATCTCTGGAGCATGTGCTGCGGGGGGATTGGGATTGCTTTAGGTGTAGTATTTCAAGTAGGGCTGGGTCGGACATTTCTTTGCAAGAAGCAGAGATCACCTCTAAGCAAACAATAAGAGACTGAGAACAGCTGAAGTTTGAATCTGTCCATGTAGGACATGTGCTTAAGGCCTAGGATCCTTTTTGTGAGGTACTTTTGTGGCCTCTCCTGCTGTTGTAGGTGTCTGGTCAGGTACATGCCAAACAGGGCAGTATATTCGATGATTGGTCTAATGAGGGATGAGTTGAGAGGGATGAGGACCTCTTATTCCTGGATGCAAAACCTTTGGTTATAAGATGAGCCACATAGGACTTTCTGACAACAGTGGCAATGTGATGTTCGAAGGTGAGGTGGCTATCGACCTGGGTGCCAAGATCTCTTATGGCCTCTTCAGTGTTCGGTGGGCTCCCATCAACATGGTCATTTGTGGGAAGTGAGTTTTTTCCAAAGGGGATAACGCATTTTTTTGGCGTTAAGCTTCAGGCCATAGTTCTGACACCAGTCATTGGTCCAAGAGGCCCTTCTGTAGGATGTCTGCATCACTTGTGAAGTTGATAATGACTCCTAGCTTGCAGTCATCAGCAAACTTGGTCAGCCAGAGTCCTTCTGTGTTGGCCTGGACTTTTGAGAAGTAGATGCCAAACTGGAAAGGGCCCAGGACTGAGCCCTGTGGGACTCCACTCATGACTGATCGACAGACTTGGAGTCCTCAACTTTTACTCTGTGGGTCCTGTCTGTGAGCCAATTTGCAACCCACCTAGTGATGCAAGGATTGATGCCTAGTTTGGTGAATTTAACAATGATACCCGAATGGGGAATGGTATCAAAGGCCTTGGCCAGGTTGAGGTATGCTGTATGCACTGCCTTACCCTCCCATCCACAGCCTTGGTGACTACCTTGAAGAAGTCAACCAGGTTCAACAGGCAGGACCTCCCTGGACAAAGTCAAACTGTGTGTGGTCAAGAGTTTGGAGACTGTCTATATCTTTGTTAAGCAGGTCCAGGATGATGCGCTCCATAGCTTTTACCTGTGCTGCAGAAATATTGGGTACCAGGCTTTCTTCTGGTATTATGATAGGGCCCTTGGTGGGGGGGGGTAAAGTTGACATTGAATCTGTCGGCAAGTATGTTGGCTCAATATAGGAGGTGCCATTGCACAATAACTCAGAGCAAATCTGGGTACTGCCTTTGAGGTTTTTGATACAGCTATAGAAAGCTTTGTGGTTGTTTTTGGTGTCAGCCGCAATTCTGCCTTCATAGCTGGCTTTAGAGGATTTGATAAGGAATCTCAGCTTTTTGTTGAGACTGAAAAGGGAGGTTTTCCAGTCTTGTGACTTCATTTTGTTTCTGCAACAGATTCTTCCTTCTGTTGTAGAGTTTATTGATGGCTAAAGACAACCAGACTGGCTTCCTTTTTTTGGAGGAGAGCGTCTTAGTTCTATTTGGTATGGCAAGGTCCATGAGTTCTATTTGGTATGGCAAGGTCCATGCATTTGTGTACATGCTCGTATAGTGCAGTGTTGCATGACTTGGCAGTCATGCAGCTATTTTCCATTGGCATGGGTGCCAAGAAGTTAGCCACCTCTGTTTTTAGGAGCCCAAAGTCAGCTTTAGAGAACTTTTTCAGGGTGGTCACCTTAGCAGGGGATGTAGGTGGGATGGAGATTTCCATGGTGATCAGTTTGTGGTCAAATTTAACCAGGATGGAATTGTGGAGCAATTGTCTCCCATGTTGGTGATAACCAGGTCAAGGATGTTACTTCCTCTAGTGGGGGTCAGAATGAGCTCGTCCAGGGCATTGGAACTGAAACTCCAGAAAGAATTAGGCCTGTACATTGGTACTTGAATAGCTTCCCAGTTGATGTCACCCAGTATGAGAGTATAGGGTTGGACCATGACAGATTCCAGGGTGCTGAGAAAGTTGGAGTGAGAGTCCGTGTGTGTGTGTGTATATATATATATATATATATATATATATATATATATATATATATATGTGTGTGTGTGTGTGTGTGTATATATATATATATATATATATATATGTGTGTGTGTGTGTGTGTGTATCTCTCTCTCTCTCTCTCTCTCTCTCTCTCTATATTTCTATATTTCTATATATCTATATATCTCAAGTGTTGCCATGATTGGTAGTCCCAAACACTGTTCATCAGATTCTTCTAGTCATAGTCCAGGATATAAGCATAAAGCAAAAAAGTGGCGCTATGTACATATTTTTATTGGCCAGACATTACAAAAGATGTAAAAGGAAATTGTTGGACCTAACAAATTATCAAAAGGGGAGGTATAGCTATCAGAGCAAAGAGTCTGTGCAAAAAATGGCAAAATTTTGTACCATGTAAACAAATTAACTCAGAGTTCTTTCAAAATAAGTAATTAGGGGAGTATAACATGAGACATCCTTTTAGCTCAAGCTTGATTTTTGAAGGTTTGTTAAAACATATTTGAGTATTAGAAGGAGGGGGTATGTACTGCGTTGGTGGTGCTGCGGTAGCGTTGTTGCCTCACAGTAAGACGTTGTCCTGTTTGATTCTCAGCCAAACAGTCTTCTGTGTGGAGACGTGTGAATGGGCGTACCTTCGTTGAAGGTTGTGTGTCAGAGCTGGCAACTCAGCACGTAAAATCTACTGCCAATCATTAGCAGACCGGAGTTCCGCTGTGGTGACCCCTAACCGGGAAAATCCGAAAGACACAACATATAGATATAGAAAGATAGATAGATAGATAGATAGATAGATAGATAGATAGATAGATAGATAGATAGATAGATATGATAATGTGGCAAGTAATTTAGAGACCTGACTGCAAAGGTTGCTGAAGCAAAACCTCGCTTCCCTAGTCTGTCCACCACCCGGGACTCTGTTGGGTGGGTGAACAGTAGGACTTTCCTCCACAAGGTCCATTTTCATGACTGCCGCCACCACCATAGCATCTACTGGCAATCCTCTAGACCAGTGAGGCTGCTCCTCTGGTGGGGAAAGAATCTTCTCTGGTCTATGGGGAATGGCCTCAATGGAATCGGGGTTCTTCCATGCACGCTGAGCTGGACTAAGTAGTCAGCAGGTGGGGTCACCCAAGAAGTAGAAGGATGAGAGCAGAAAGCCTGCAGGAAGATGGACTCCTCTGAGGAAGGATTGGAGGGCTTCCAGTCACCCCTCTGCTTCAATATTTCCAGGATGACCATCAGCGGTCGACTGTGGGGACCTTTCACCATCATCATAATCCGTATCCTCAGTGAGGGACTCCTCCGGGGAGTCAAGGTGTTTCCTCTTACATGCCTTCTTCCAAGGGGGTTCTTCAGTGGGAACATCTGAAGACTCAGAAGGGAGATTACCCTGGACAGGGGTTTCCTGAGGCTTGTGCTCTCAGTGTCCTGGGGAGAGGACCCATGGTAGCTGTAGCTCAGAGGGAGCAGGGGAAAGATCTGATGCAGGAGGAGCACTTCCAGAAGCAAGCACCCTCTCCATTACCCAGAAAGCTGGCCCACCCAAAGAGGAATGGGAGCCCAGAACTGAATAAGACAGTCTCAAAACTGGGGTCACACTCCACTCCTCATGGTCTGCTCCCAGGGACGGAGCCTCGAGCAAGATCGGGGTGGGCACTGCCCCTGGATCTGAGGATGGAACTGATAAAAGCTTGGAACCATACTGGGAACCAAGGGTTCCACCCCCCAACCATGAGACTGAGGAAGGGACGGCTCCATAGGAACTGAAACCCAAAGGGGGGGCTTCGATGCTTCAGAGAGTCACTATCGGCACAGAGGAAAGGGTTCCCACCAAGGACATCAGAACTATGGGCCTCAGAACCGAAGGATCCAAGGGAGGAAAATAAGTGGGAGTCATGGGAGCAATAGACCCAAATCCCGAAGTGGGATGGGTTTTTGGAAAATTTGTAATCCCTCTGGCTGTCAACAGCTGATCCAACAGGCACACAACATCCAATTCAGACAGACTCCTGGTGGACCTTACGGATAGTCCGGAAGGGGAGTCAGGTTGGTCCAAAAAAGGGCTAAAAGCCTAGCCTAAAAACAGGTCCAATTTAGGGGAGTACTGGGTCCGTGGTGTTTGAATTGTCGGCACCGAAGATTCCAACTTGTAGACTGGTAATAGGGGGACTAACGGTGCTGAGAAAGGACTCTGTGCTGAACAAACATTTGGAGTAGAAGTTATTATCAGCTCCAAGGGGATCGTTGGAACAGACTTCTGTGCAGTGAGGCTTGAGATTAGTGCCGAGGCTACCGAAGACAATAATGTTGCAGCCATAGTTGTTACTGTAGTGGAGGTCAGTACCGTAAATGTCGGTGCCGAAGGCCGCGGCAACGTACAAGTCATGGTAATGTCCACAGAGGCCAATGGAGCTGAGCTCTGAACCGGAATAGTCGGAGCCGAGAGAGCAATCTTATGCTCCATAGAGGATTTGTGGACCTTGTGTTTGTGGGACTTACCCTTATCACCAGCCAGTGAAGAGGGATTGGAATGTGGACATTTCTTGTCCTTCAAAGGAGGGGTTGAGACCTCCAACACAGAATGGGCCACCGAGAAAGGTGAGGAAAGTAGGCCTTTCAAAATAATCTTGTTTTCCTCTCATTCAGTGTCTGCTGACTAAAGCTTAGACAAATCTGGCAAGGAGGTTTCACAGACAGGTAGGAAACCCCCAGACAATAGGCAAAATCATCGTGTAAGTCACTGTTGGGGAGTTTTCCATTGTAAGAAGTGCAATGTTTGAACCCTGAAGTCCCTTTTCCAGACATATCTAATACACAACCAAACTAAATAGTGAGCAGGTACAGAGGAGAAAAAGAGAAGCATCAACAATGGTATCAAAGATACCACAAGGGTAGGGAAGGCGTTACCAACGATGGTATGAGAAATACCTGGAGGGCAGAGCTAGATATAGAAATAGGGTAGAGAAACTTCCTATATTCATTGGCACATCACCTTGTATCATTCTCCAAAGTTTCAATACAGATACTATCATTCTATTCAGAAATCGTTTTTTCAGTACTCCAGAATAAATGGAAAAAAAAAAGCAAAAAAAAAAAAAAAAAACTATATCACCCCCATCTCCCATGTTCTACAACAAAGCCATCTTTGTCTTTTGCTTTACCCCTGTGTCTTGCCCATTACCCTTGCACTGATCCTGAGATTTCTCTTCCCTGTTTAGCAGTGAGATGTCCCTATACTCACCTCTGCATATCTACAGCTTCACTTTCTCAAATGGATGCAAGACCTCTCAAAAATACCGGTTTCGGAGATATATATTTATATTTACATGTATTCAGTCTTGATTTACCTCTTTTATTTATTTATTTTTTTGGATGCATGTACTTATTTTCTGGATTGCTTTATCCATTCACATGATTTTCTCAACTGTAACACTCATCACATATGATTTTAAAACCGTTTAGTACACAGGAAACCAGACTACATGACCAATATATACTGGTGGTACTAATAAATTTAGAGAAAGAGTACCCACATTTAAGATCTTCTTTTTATCTAAAGCAAAAATAATGCAATCATCTACCTCACAAAAGCATTTATCTTTTATTAATATTTTCAGATTTCAAACCATGTTGTTTATACTTGCATACTTTTGTCAGCAGCAGTTTTTTTTAACTTGTGTTTGAGTAGAATCCCATTATCCTACCTGAAATATGAAGAGTTATGTGCTATTGGGTATTCAAACTGTATGCCAATTCTTAGCCTTATGCCTGTACATTTTAAGAGCCTTTGTACCTATTTTCAATGTCTATAGGTTGAGAGGTAAGATGTAATCTCAGCACTAATCCAATTACATCATCCTCCAGATCTGCCTTTTGATCTGTAGTGATGCTTATCTCTACAAATAGTGAACCCACCCTGCCACTATTCAGCAATTCTGTTTATCTTGTCCAGAACGGACTTCTTTGGACTTCATTGGTTTACCCAGATGGTGATCCCTGGTACCCTGACTCAGTGCTCCTGTGATACCACTAAGCAATGTCTTTCAGCTTTTCTGGTTAGGGGTCACCACAGCAGAACTCCAGTCCGCTAATGATTAGCAGTGGATTTTTACAGTGCCAAGTTGCCAGCCCGACGTCCAACCTTCAAAGAAGGCACACCCATTCATGCACGCACCTACATGCATGTCTTTAAATGTCACTCAACTGCTGGGAGGACATGCAGACTCCACACAGAAGGCGATCCAGCTGAGAATCGAATGGGAGAACCTCTTGATGTGAAGCAACAACATTAACCGCTGCACCACCGCGGCTTGCTCCTGTGATACCACTGTTCCACCCAAACTTGGACTTCCCTGTTCAATGGCTCACTACAACTGTCCCATTTCAAAGCTCTAATTTTTTCATATGATTTGCTCTCCCTTATCCAATATCCTCTTTGGTTCTCTACTGCATTATCCTCACTCTTTTTTATTCCCTTTTCCAGCTATCCAGCCATCCAAACAATAACCACTGTGCATGTTAGTCTCACACTAAATCCTCTAGTGTACCCATTTTAATGCCCTCTGTTCCAGTTTATGCTATATCTTCAAGCACTTTACTAGGGTGGGAGCAGAGGTGAAGCAGTGGCAGAAGTCATCAACAAGAGTCATTATTACCATCTCTTTTCAGCTCTAACTCATATATGACAGCAACTGGGTTACTACCTGGTCACTTATTTGTCCTGTCCGGGCTCCCACAGCCTACAAAATCATGGAGTCTCACTGTGCCTGACATCTGGTATTCAGAACTTTCTGTATTTTTGTTTGGAGCTCCTGATCAGTGTTCTTTTTAAAGTAAGAATAGACCTTCAGGCTTCTGATGGCTGGCTGCCCATGCAGCAGAGAGACCAGGTTAGATCTAAGATGATCTATATTAAAAACTATAATACGGTATTTATGTATTACTTTTTTTAACCAGTTTCTCTTCTCCTGCATCCGCACTATCACATCCATGAGTGACTTCTCTCTAACCTAACATTTACTGTAACAACAAATGTAAGCTTCCTAGCTATTTACCTGGCCCAATACCTGAATGCCTAGCACTACAAAGCTCCCATTCACCCCACTTCAACTTCCCTTCAATCATCATCATCTGCCCTCCTGCATCCATTACCTCAAACCTGGATATCCCTTTTTTTTTGCTTCCAACTACTTTGATAAATCTACTGAATTGTAAAATAGTTAATCTATCTTCAGCAAAAAGTCAACTTGTCTTCCCACTTTAGCATGTAATACTTCAAATGAACATGAACTGCCAAAACTTTATATGTAAGGAATGAAATCACTGCAAAAGTCTTCCTTTAAAATGCATACATGTTCTTTCCATTCTATACACATATGCAGAAATCACCACAGGAGCCAAGATTTACTGGCTCTAATGTGTGTTATAAAAAATTGGTTAAAAATACTAAACCACTGTATGATTCATGTTTTAAAATGTACTTAATAAATAAAGATAACAGTCAGATTACTTCATATGGAAAATTCAATTTAACAAATGATTTTAAGTAATCATCTTATATTCATAGCTGTTCCTCCACCATTTCCATAAAAAGGAGGTCTTTTTCTGTGACACTTCCCTGTAAAAGTATAGGAAAGGGCCTAGAAAAGGAGATGGCTGCATGAATAATAATGGCTATCCAATGTGAACATGGCAAGTGCCTCATCCCCCAGCATTAAAAAAAGTGCTCACTTTTTAATGACTGTCAAACAGACTCAAAGATATATTCTACTACAAGTACCCTAAATACATATTGCATCCTTCATTTAATCATAGCCATTCATAAGGCCTCTAAACAGATGGTAAGTACAGGGTCAGGAAATGATACACGAGTCACTGGAATATATATGCTGAAACCTCTCTGATCTGACACCATTGAATTTCTCTCTTTTTTCTTATTGTGAAAGGCATTAGCCTTCCAAAGATAGCATAACTAGAATTTGCAATATTAAGCAGCCTCATTAAATCAAAGGTTCTTAAATAGATAACTATAGGTATTGATCAGAACTAATTTAAGGTTATCTCAGTCCATAGCTTCCACACCCCCCCCCCCCCATTTAACAGCTTCTTTCCCATTTTCCTAGTCCTGCTGTCATAGCAGGACAGAAGACAAAATGGTCTGGTGATGAAGAACATTATGGGAAAAATGATAACAGAACAGGATAGCTTTTATATCTGCATCTACAGATTAAAGTAAAATGTCCAGAAATTAACAAGGATAGATTTCATTTGAGCCTTTCAAGATGTCTGCACATTGATCAATGGCTTAACTTCAGCTCACCCAGTGAAAAAAAAAACTGAAACAAAGGCCAGGAACTCTTGTCACTTTGAGTAAATTCAGTTACTGGCTAGTAAGTATATTCTCTGGATGCCAGCAAAGAAGAAGCTGAAGACAGCTTGAAAGAAAATCAAATAGAAAAAGTGAAGAGAAAAGACCGACTGGGAAGCATCCTGCAGCTGTTCAGCAAAAAACAGTTCAAGCTCCATCTTTATGCAAGACATGCTTCTAATAATCTAGAATATAAAAATAAGTCAATTGTCCTCAGAGCGGATTAAAATAAATGAAACTCTGAAGGAGTATATCAAATCGAATAAAGGCTGGAAGAACATTTACACAGATGTTCAAATGAGCTGATAAAATTGCAAAAATCAGAGGTCAAAATGAAGAAAACAGTTGAGTCTGAGACTGCTCAAGAAGAAATGTTTAAAAAATTGTAGAATTAAAGAATAGAGCACATAGGGCAAATCTGAGATTTTTTTTGCTGTACCAGAGAATCTAGTAGGAACGGACTGTATTGATGAAGACACAAAATAAGCAACTGGACTGGTTTTCTACAGCAGGAATTTTTAATTGAAAGGGCACACTGTCACTGTATGTATGCTCCAAAGCTGGCCATGAGAAAGCAGCCAAGACCTGTATTAGTAAAGATGCAAATCTACCAGCCGAAAAAGTTCATCCTGACAAAAATGGCAAAAGGGCAAGATATTAAAAGCTGAAGACAGCAGAGTATTTGTGGAAAAGGATTATTCACTGTACACTAAGCAGAAGAGAGACAAATTAATTTTAATAATTAGTGGATGTGGACAGGCAAGTATAAGATTCAAGCTGCTGCAGCCATCTGTCTTCAGAATATTTTTTTCCTGGAGGATCAAAGTCATTTTTGATACAGAATAGGCTAAGGAGTAAATACAATGGTTTGTCCAACATAAAGTGAGCTACCAATTTGGAGGTGACTAAACTTCTCATTTTTATGATGATAAAGCACACAGGGAGACTTTGCCAGTGAAACCATTCCCATTGTTCCAAAGGAAACTTCTTAAGAGACGGAGAAAAACACAGGAGTTGAATAGAAGAACTGGGACTACCTTGGAATTGCACTGGAATCTGGAGCTGGGAGATGTAGATGAACAGGAAGTTGACCAGCAGCACAGACATTAGTGAATAAATGTGAGACTAAACAGCATCATTCACATTTATGAAATATGACTATAAAAAAGTGGAGAGACTGGACTTTTGTTGACTTTGTTAAACTTGTGGGGAACTGAAAAGCATTGGCCTTGGCTCATGTCATTAATGTTTGGAAGGGCAGTGAAGAAGGAAAAAGGTAACCAAGTAAAACAGTTTTGGTTCTTCACAGTATTTCTACAAAACTTTTCACAATTGTATAGAACATTATTAAAGTAATTAAAGTAGCCATATTATTATTATTTTTTTGGTATTAAGAAATGTGGGCATTACAGCACAAACAGAGGAAAGACTACACAAAAGTATGTTTAATAGGCTAAAATCATGGGTTGTTGAGGAGTGGGATGGAGTAAAAAAGTATACAGACCAAGATATATGTAGACCGGATAAGTTAACTTTTGCACAGGTGAATATCTGGATTAAGACCCTTGACACAATCTAATAAGTTTTAAGTGGAAACAAAAAATATATAAGAACAATAAATGTAAAGAAAACTTTTCCTTTAGCAATAAATGTTTCACTATGCCTTTCAGGCTGCAGCAGAGGACTACATTTTTTCTTTCTTTACATCTCCTTGAAGACAAACCAATAATAGGCAATAACAGCCAGATAAGTGGTTTCTTCAAAGCTAAAAAAATGTTTTCTGAAAACATGTAAGTTGTTTACACATTTGGGAGGGAAAATACGATAAAAGAAGAAGAGAGACCAATTAGTGTAAGTAGAAGTACAGGCAATAGCATGTTTCTTAGCATGGATAACTTCAGTTTCTGATTAATTAAGGCCTTTGTTAGCAGCAGTCTATTTGGGACAAATTTTCTAATTAGGAGGGTTAAACATTATTATTTATGCTGGTATTAATTTAACAGGTTATGGGCATGTTCTGGGGTATCTTTTGTAGGGTTTTTATTAAAACAAAATGTCTTGTCAAATGTGACAAAGATTCCAGCTTTAAGAAAAATCTGTATAAAGGATTAACCTGCCAAACATTAGTGGGTGCATGTATTACAAAAGCTGGAAAAACACATTTTTAAAAGTTGCTATATGTAATAGGTGGGAATAATGACTTCTTACCATAATGGAGACACTTTCCATGTTATCTTGGAATGTGAATTGTCTCACACATATAGACGAAAAGGAATTATATTAAGAAATGCAGAGTGAAAACAACAATGCTACAGGAGACAGATTTGGAAAGTGAGCATGTGAGTTTGATAAAGGATTTCAGGATGGATATTCAGCAGAATATCAGGGGCAAAGGAAAAGAGGAGCACTTATATTAATTGTTAGAAGAACTCCAATAGTGATAGAAGAGGGAACAAACATAATAATGGTAGATTTGTGGTAGTAAGGGGCTACTGGTAAGGGATGAATATTATGCTGGCATGTATTTATATTCCACCTAAAACTGCTGTTATGGAGCTTAAACAACTTTGGGAAAAATAATCATCATTCAGTAGAGAATATTATGTATAGGTGGGGACTGGAATTTGATTTGCAATAATGAGGATTTATCTAGGGGGCCTAGAAGGGAAAATATGACACAAGAGGGTAGATTTCTGAAGAAATTTGTGAAAGTAGTTTGTGTAAAAGACATGAATTTAGTAGTAGGAACTCAGGGGAAAAATTACATATTATTCCCCAAGGTACAATATCTAGGCTAGACTAGACAGAAATTATATTTCACAGGAATATGTGCATTTAATTGAAAACTACATCCAATAACTATTTCAGATCATGCACCAATAATTACCAAGATAAAAATGCAGGGTAATAAAGCGAAGATGAGGCACTGGTGCTTCCCCACCTACCTCTTTAAAAGGGAGACATTTAACTGGGTAGTGGAAATTATTCAGGAGCTATTAGGGAAGATAAAACATACTCCAGAAGTTATAGCTAGTGAGTGGGTTAAAATGAAAGTGGTATTTAAGAAATAGGGTAGAAGCAATAAGAATTAGAGGTTAAAGAGTTATAGAATAAAGGAAATCATGCAGAACAAAAATAGGTTCAATTGTAGATTGTTAAATAGGAAATAAGGGAGTGCCTGAATAATGCATGCATGAGTTTAGAGAGTTTGCTATTATGCAACTGTTTTCTGATAACTCCAGAGCACAAAATATTTTGATAATACAACTTAAGCACAAGAAACAGAAAGGATTGTTACAGTTATTTTACGAAAATTTCTAAAAAGAAGAGAAGTAGGGGAATCGAGAAAAAGCACAAATAGAAATATTTATGGAAATTTAAATATGCTAATGTTAGAGGAAGATGAGGCTCAACAATTAACAGTTAGGATAGGAGAAGATAAAGTGGGGATGTATAATATTCTACAGGAAAGTCTGCAGGAATATATTATATTCCAGTGTAAATTTGCAATTTAAGAGGGAGGAAAGTGATAAAGATCAGGATGGTTTTGTTTAATGATATTTTAATAGAATGGTAAGCAGCAACATCTTGTAAAAATGCTGTGGTGGCTATAGTACCCAAAGGTGGTAATGATCTATCAGATCCAGCTTCATATAGGCCCATTTTAATTTTAAACCATGATTATAAAGTGTTTATGTCTATAACGGCTAAACAAAAGGCAAAGGTGATACCAAAATTTATAGTTATGGATCAATGTGGCTTTGTGGAGGGCAGCCAAACATTTAACTATATTAACAGAACTATGATCATCCAGAGGGAAGCAGAACATAACAAAATACCACTGTTTTCAGTGCGTCTTGAAGCAGACAGCATTCAACAGAGTAAACTTGGCTTTTAGGAGTAGGGCAGTGAAAGCATTTGCATTTCCTGATACAGGAATAAGGTTAATAAGAAGCATATATGAGGGATCAAACAAAAATCAAAGTGGGAAGGTTCCTATTTGATAAGTTGTGTCTGAAAAGAAGAACCAGCCAGGGGTGTACTCTTTTCCCTTTGTTATTTGCATTATATGTAGAACCATTTGCAAAGAAAATAAGGAACTCTGAGATTCAAGGATACAATTGGTATGGTGTTCAGGAAAAACTGGTTTTATTTGCAAATGATATTTTGTACCTGATGGAACCAGAAAAGGACAGCTCAGTGTTGTGGAACATTCTTAGACAGTTCCAGTTTTTTTCAGGATATGAAATTAATGAAGATAAAATAAAGGCTACAGCTATAAACTGGTCTATATTAATTCAGCAAAGATTCAGTTCAGCAAACCTTTATTCATCAAACACTAACCACTGACAGCTCATTTCAGTAAACGTTCATATCCGAGAAAAATTTGCATAGGGATAGGAAGCAGTTGGCCAGCAGCACAAATTTGCCATTTTCCCCACTGCATATACCATCTCTGAGATTACACTACAGTCAAAGGGGGCATTGGGGGGGGGGTTGCATACTGTGGTCTCTGTTCCTGAGTTGTTCTGGCCAAGTGCTTACTTTCCCTGTTTGAATTTTTGTTCAATGTGAACATTTACTGAAATGAACATTTGATGGTTAGGGTTCAATGAAGAAAGGCTTGCTGAATTTATATAGACCCACTATAAACCATGTACCACACATGAATTGGTTCAGCATGATAAAATGAAGTAATTGGGAGTATGGGTTAAAAATTATTCTGTTATGATAGCCAAGGATAGGTGGGAAAAAATTAAGCAAAAGATGATATAAAAACTAAGAAACTGGAACAGTTTGCCTATGGATAAGGATAGCAAGATAAAAACAGCAAAAATGTTTTAGTCCCTTTAGTTCTATACAAATGTCAAGCATATTTTTATCAACCAGATGAGGGGCTGGGGATAGTAATTAATAAAGAGTTGAAGGATTTTATCTGGGAGGGGAAGAGAAACATTTAAGTGGAATAGGTTGATCTTCCCAGTAGAACCAAGAGGTTTAGAATTACCCATTTTGAAGGGATATTTTAGAGCTACAAAGTTAAGGTTCATATATACACCAGCAGAAATCTACAATTCAAAGTGGAAAGAATGATGATGAAGCTGGATGGGGTAATTCAAGAAATATAGAAAAAGTGGGATTTTGGACAGAGATCCCTAAGGAGAATAGTAATGGTCATAGAGAATATTATCTCCATAAAGTTGCAGAAAATATATTAAGAACAAATCCAACATGTGAATTAAGAAAGTATATTCTGCCATTGGGGATACAGAGAATAGGCAAGAGAGTGGTGGAATTTACTGGAGGAAGATGGTAAAAGAACCAAGGAACTGGGAACAAACAATTAGAGAGGGAAAGGTAAAAAAATAAGAAGAGGCCAAGAAGGCATTTGGATTGCAGACTAAAGACTGATGTCAATCCCTGACAGGGAAGGCAGAGTAGAGACCAAGAAAAAGGGATAGAAGTCTAAATGAAAGACCTACACTGGTTGGATTTCAGTTAAATATAGAACAAAAGCTGCTGTTAAGAGGGATAATTAGTAAGGCATACAAATAATTGCACAATAACTATAGGAATAATCAGAGGAGCTCAGAAAACGTTGAGAAGAGAAAATAGATAACCAACTAAAAAAAAAAAACAATAATGGGAGAACATATGTACGGCTCCCAAATATGCAACAAAATCCATAAGATTTAGGATTTTTTCCCGGAAGTGTTTGCATAGATACTTTTATACCCCAAATGAACTCCAAAGAATTTTTGCTCAGGTAGATGGCAAATTTTGGGGGTGTAATTGGGAGGGAACAGGTACCTTGGGAGCATATGCTCTCAGAGTGTAACAATTTGACAAGACTTTAAAAGTTCCCTACAGAGTACTCTTGTCAGGTATACTGGGTGAGCAAATAAGTGTAACTAAAGAAGTTATGTTTTTGTGATAGGCTATAGGATTTGAATTCACGAGACACAGTAAGACATTGTTAATTCTGGTGGCTGCCAAAAAAAGAAATTACTAGAAAATGGAAATCAAAGTCTAAACCAACCATACCTGAAGTAGTGATTATTATAATGGAGATAAAAGAGCAGGAAGTGAGATCTTTAAAAAAGGTAGGAGTAAATTATATAGACAAAATGGAAACTGTAGTAACAAAGCATGCAGAGAATTGCTTTGGAGGAGGAATAAGGTTTAAGAGAAGGTAGGAATTGAACAATGTAATGTTGCTTTGATTATATAGTATACAACAATGTGTGATGTATAATGTTTGTAAACGTGAGCTTGCTATTATGCTTTGATTACCTCTATATACACGCAAGTCTGCCTATGTCATAAGTGATACTTCAATAAAGGTGTTTAAAACAAAGGATTGATTTTTATTTATTAATTACAGAATGTGAGTTTACATAATAAATCTAGGTGCAGGCATGTGGTGTGTTCTGTAGGATATAGGCTTGATAGAAAGGGGGAAGGGGATTCCTGTCCCTAAGATCCAGGGACTTGAAAGGGTTTTTGATGAGGGGTACAATGTTTTAATCAGTACTGAAACTTGGGATTGTTTTAAAAAATTAAATTCCTTCCGTCATGTCAAACTTTTCATCAGTACAAAAAGAATGTTTACAGTAGGTGGGTCTCTCTCTCTCTCTATTATATATATATATATATATATATATATATATATATATATATATATATATATATATATATATTCATAGGTTTATACTAGGCTATCTGCCCTAAGGCATTTATAAGCCTAACCCAAAGTTTTGTGGCTTACGCCACCCCTTATATGAAAAAATACTGTGCCCATTAGTTTATTGTGCCTCTGTCCAGCAGTGAGACAGAGATGATTCCCGGGGTAAACCTATGATCTCCCATCCACAGGTCAAGATTTCTCTTGAACAGAGCCAACAAGGTGCTCTGCCTCACATGGACCGGGATTTTATTCCACAGCATAGGGAGTCTCCAAGTGATAAATCTATCCCTCCAGCACATCCTATTTATATCCGTGCTAAGGTTTAAGTCACTTGCTCTAGTGGTTTTGGTGGATTTGGATTTTTTGAGGTGGAGCATGTCCATTAATTCCGGGTTGGACATGGCCTTGTATGTCAGGCACATGTCACCTCTGAGCAGATGGTATGCGACTGAATAGAGCTGGAGTTTCTTCAATCTGGCAGCATATGACAGATTTTGGAGTCCCTTTATCCTTTTGGTGAGGAACTTTTGGGGTCTCTCCAATTGCTGCAGATGTTGGGTGAGATACATCCCGAATGGGGCATTGTACTCGATCATTGGTCTGATAAGTGAAGAGTACATGGGAACAATGACCTCACTAGATCTGGATGTGAATCCCTTCATGGTCAGCTGGGCAATGTAGAAGGTCTTTCTAACCACTTTAGCAACGTGAGTGTCAAAAGAAAAGCCACTGTCAACCTGGGTCCCCAGGTCCCTGATAACCTCTTCTGTGCTTAGTGGATTGCCACCTATATGGTAGCTTGGGGTTACCTTGGTTTTCCCGAAGGGTATGACTATACATTTTTTGGTGTTTAACTTCAGGCCATGGCTCTGGCACCAGCTATCTGTTTCTGAGTCCCTTCTGAAGGACATCCGTGTCTGATGCACTTTCCACTATGGCGCCCAGTTTGCAGTCGTCTGCAAACTTTGTCAGCCAAAGTCCTCCCATGTTGGCCTGTACTTCTGAGAAGTAGATGCCGAACAATAGGGAGCCAAGGACCGAGCCCTGTGGGACACCACTTGTGACCGGCTTGGAGTCTGACATAGCGCCAGCAACTCTAACCCTGTGGGTTCTGTCCTTAAGCCAGTTTGCAACCCATCTTGTGACATATGGGTTTACATTTAAGCTGGTAAGTTTTTCTACAATACCCGAGTGGGGTATTTTGTCGAAAGCCTTTGCAAGGTCAAGGTAGGCTGTATGGACTGCCTTTCCCTCATCAATGGCCTTGGTGACTGTTTCGAAGAAGTCGACAAAGTTCAAAAGGCATGATCTGCCCTTGACGAAGCCAAACTGGGTCGGGTCCAATGTCTGCAAGTCCCCTATATCTTTGTTTATGAGCTCCATTATGATCCTCTCCATAGCTTTGCAGACTAGACTTGTTAAGCTTATGGGGCGGTAATTACCAGGGCCCGTAGAGGCACCGCCTTTGTTGAGTGGGACCCACAGTTGCCGTACGCCACTCTTTGGGCACGTATCCTGTGATAAGGCTGAGATTAAACAGCTGCCTTATGTGCGGGTTTAATTCCTCATTTAGCTCGTGTAGCACACAGCCGGGGACACCATCCAGTCCCATTGATGCTGTGTTTTTAGCTTTAGAGAGAGCAGCTTTCACCTGCGCATTTGAGATGTCTGGGAGGCTACACTCCGCTGGGATAGTCATCTCTCCTTTATATATATATATATATATATATATATATATATATATATATATATATATATATATATATATATATAGTGTTCTTCAATAACAAGAATGAGTTCATAGGCGTTAACTTTTCACTAGTATTCTGCAATAATTCTGCAATTATAAAAAGGAGTTCATAGACATGAATATTAGTTCAAAGCTGCAGTCATGAAGTAATTATCTCCAGAAGCAGCTACTTTTGCTATGGAACTGAAAGAATGTTTGTTCAACAATATTGCATAGTTGAAGGGATTTGAATATCCCAGATATTGACCGAGAACAATTAAAATGTAAAGAGAATGTTGTACAACAGCTTTTGGATCAATCTGTTTGTATTAAATATATTCTGATTATAACGGTGTCTACATCTTGGATGCAGTTTGAGTCAACTGCAGTGTAAATTTTCACTTACAATAACCATTGCTTAGTATTTCTGATCACTTCAGTTTGGGTACCAAAATGAAAACTGTTAAGCCTAGACAATTGTAGTGATAGTTAAACATTACAGGGTAGATTTTGTTAGCATAATTAACGAGCTTGGTATCTAGGACTTATATTTTTCATGTCGTGTGATAATATTGCGGACTGTTGGAAGGAATTTTACAGGAAACTGAGTTATATAATAGACCGTTTTCCGTTCCAGCAAAGTATTGGTAAGTAACAACAAATTTATTGCAAGAAAAAAAAAAGTTTTGATCCACTTGGTCAACACAAAAGTCATTGTTGGAAAGTACATCAGCTATATCAGTCATCCCAAATATCAAATAGATATAAAATGTAAAGAATGCCCTTCTTAGAAACCTATGAAGGAAAGTTAAATCAGTCTATGAAAGAATGTTATCGAAATACACTAAAGTTAATAAAAAGCTTTTTACAAGCATTTGAGGCCATATCATCATTGTGACAGGTATTCCAACATGTCGCTCACTATTGAAAATAAATCAGTGTACATTGGTTGAAATGTTTATTGACACCTTCTTTGGAAAGAATGTGGTGACATCGGATATGACTGTAATAGGTATAAATAAAAAATGGTGTCATCATCCTATCATATGTAGATGAAAGTATGGTCCTGAAAGTCTTACTCTATTAAATTTAATTCAGCAGCAGGTTCTGATGACCTATATAGCTTTATTCTCTCCAGAATTTATTTTGAACTTATTCATTGTTGTCCATTTAGGTACCAAGTAACTATGAAGTCTGGATAGGTTGTAGAAGTGAGGAAAAACACAGCTGCAGTTGCTGCACCCAAGAGCACTGACCTTAGTAAGCATTGCTGGTAAAATGATTTGAAAGAATTATATTATGATTTATTCCAAACTAATTTAAACTAATGATGGATTTTAAATCAACCTGATTTCCTATATGGTAAAGCTTGTTTGGCAAAACTCTTGAATTGTAATGCAAATCTCATTGATTCGATCGACTTAGGCTTAGTAGCAACCATAGTATAATTACATCTGGCTAAAGAATTTTGACTCTGTGCCCAGTCAGGAATACTTACTACTAACTAATTTGAAGGTTAATCCTTTTCTAGCTATATGGCCTTCTAAGTTTTCATATCGATCCAGTAGAGGTATGATACATTACCAATTTTTATCAAAGAAGGTTACCAATGAATTATTACACAGGGTACTGTTCTAGGGCCATTTCTCTTTAAATGTATTTATGATTACTTTCCTCAGAGAAAAAAAATGGTACCTGGATATCTAACCTTGTGAAAGATATCATAGTTGACTTGACCATCAGTAATATGTATGATTAAACAACTTTCTAGTCATTGAATTATGGTATTTAATTTAATACAATGAAATGTTTGGTATTAATATATTGCCTCATCAAATCTGGGATACCCATGAGTAACCGAATAAACCTACATCTGACCAAGTTAAGGCTCTAGTGATTACAGCTGATTCTGCTTTGCAATCTGATGCAATATTAACTGTATTATAAAAAATGTTATGGTATTATGAAAGATATTTTCCACACAATAACTGCTAGACAGTCTGTGGTCCCAGTTATGTGACATTAAGTTTTAGTTAGGCCACATACTGACTACTGTGGTTCTTCATATATATGTAGTGTTTGATTTACTAAGACACTAGAAAGGTTACTGTTGCAGCAAAGACAAGTGTGTGGGCAATCTGACATAGTGGTTATTATTCTGTCAGAGAGGACAATTCACTGCTGTTTCTAGAAAGCTAGTACTATTGGCTGGAGCCAAAAGATGTTTAAAAGTTGTCTTTTCATTGGTTTGTTTAAATCCTTACTCAGAAAAGTCAGAAACAAAAAAGGATTTTGACCCTGCCAAATTCCAACAGGAACTTAATTCCTGTAACTGGCCTATTCTAAAACACCTCCCCTTAGAGGAGGCAGTTGCATATTTTAACAACAAATTTCTTAAAATTCTTGATTTGCATGCACCTGACCGTTCAAAGAGAACAAAAGCAAAAACTGCACCATGGCTTTCTAAAGAGTCTAGACTAAAGATTACCAGTATAAATAAATTTTGGGCTTTATGATGCTCTACTAAAAACCCCCAAGATCATGTTAAATACAGGCAAGCTAGGAATGAAACTAAAAAATCCATTTTACAAGACAAAAAAAACAATACTATTGTAATTTACAAACAGCAAACCAGAACACTCCTCAGAAGTTCTGGGCAGGTCTGAATAATCTACTTTATCCTGGAAAAACTTCTACCCCTAGCTCTGCTGCTACCATTGATAACCCCCCCCCCCCCACCGAGGAGGTTTCAGATAGTTTTAACCATTTCTTTATTGAGACAATTCAAGCCCTAGCTAGCCAATTACCTCCTAGCACCCCTGGCCCTGATAGTACCACCCCTATGAACCTGCTCTTGTTCAGCTTCCAACCAGTGTCCATGTCACTTATCCGTAACTTGATCAACAAATGAAAGCACACCACACTCTCCGCTGATCGACTAACTTCAAAAACCAGCTGATGCTACTGCCTACCCAGTATCAATACTAATTTAGCAGGATAGTCTGACTGGGCAGAAAATTACCCCTTTTGATAGAGGCCCTGGGAGAAAAGTTTCAGAAAAATTCCAACGTTACATAAAAGAGCATAGTAAACAGAGGTATACAAGTAATCAACACGTGCAAAATTTAAACAGATTATGATTAATTAATAGCAGCATCATGTAATGAGCTATAAAACTTTTCTGGGAAAAACAGCACCAGGAAAAAACATGTAGTTATTTATTTATTTCATTTATTTGCAGTTTAAAATTTTTAAATCAATTCCCAGACCTTCCTGACCTGTCCCCCAGTTGGCTGCTGGCCCTACTCGTCACCTGCTCTACAGTATTCCTACCATCATGGGTGCCTCCTATTGTCCTAAAGAACACCCTGCCCCTTGAAGCTACAACCTACAGGAATACTGCACCACCATTAAACCTTAGTGTTCCATCTAGAACAATAATGTATGCAATAAGAATGTGTTTAATTCTCTAGCTGTGACTGTTTGTAACTTTAAGGACCTCAGCCACGTGTCCACCAGCAGCCCACGGTCACCTTTAGCTCCCCCCTTTCTCTCTTTGTCCCCCCCTATTCCCTGACCATTGCTATTCTCTGGCTTTTCCATACTTCTAAATTAGTGGCCACTAGGTGGCAGTGTTTACCCTTCTATTCTTTCAGTCTTACTTTACGTAAGTCTAGTATGTCCTAATCACCCTCATCAGCCCCCTGGTTCCCCATGCTCTGCCCTGACAGAGTTACATTTTAATTTTTACTGTAAGCAAATAATATCCTTCCCTAGTTAATTGACCCCAGAAATTACAAGTCTCCTAACCTGCAGTACTTTATCGTTACTTATTGGCTTCCATACTGACTGATAGTTTTTCTTTTGTTTTTTCTTTTCTTACCTTCTTCTCCATCTCCTTAGCTCTTTCTGCTCCATTCGCCCTACGGGCTCACTCCACTCCCCTGCCCCCAATCCCTTCACTCCCCTGCCCCCAATTTCCACCCGCCCCCACTACTTCTACATTTATACTCAAACTACACCCACCTCTCCCATACTAATTAACTTACCTAATTTTACCAATTAACGCCTCAATTAATCTTAGCTTGCCAATCCTCACCTTCACTCCACCCAATTTACACTCTTCATTTAAAGGTCTCTAAATACCTTCTCTAACTTATACCTACAACCTAATCATAACTTACTTAACACCATGCCTTTCAAACTACTGACATTTATAACTTTAACCCTTTCATTAAATTTCCCTGTCCTATATCTGCTACCTCACCAGACCTATTTACACCAACCACTCTCCCTCATTTCACTCAACCATCTCATTTCCTGTACAACATACGCACTCTACCACCTGCATATCCCCTAACCTCTACTCTCTCTCAATAACATTCTACTCTTCTCCTATAAACTGTTACCATACCACCAACCTTCTACTCAAATTCTTACCAGCCCCATCATTACAAACACCATCTCAAACAACTCCATAACCTACAAACCACTTACCAAACAACTTAAAATACTACTTCACCTACATTCCCAAATTTATTTCTATCCTTACCTCTGGTGACATACACCCAAACCCTGGCCCCTCCATACCTCTCAGTTCTCCTTCCCCATCTCCTAAGTCAACTTGCAGATCCCACTACACAGCCCTAAATGCCCAAAGCATTTGTAACAAAATCCCAAACCTCCATGCCTGGCTTCTCCATAACAGACCCAACATTCTTTCCATCACTAAGACCTGACTTAAACCACATATAACAGATTCAGAACTTATACCATTCAACTATTGCATACTTGGACATGATAGAACACACAAAAAAGGAGGAGGTGTCACTCTCCTCTACTCCTCATCTCTCTGTCACTGCATACTCAAAAACCTATCCCCAGATTTGGCAAAGCTGAATTACTACTAGCCCTCCTTCAAATTAACAAACAAAAATCCATCTGCATAGCCACCCTTTATATCCCTCCTGGTGACAATATTACAATCCTCAAAGACATTCTCTCCTGGCTCTCATCTAATATAACAAATGAAACTATAATCCTGGGAGATGTTAATATTAATTGGGACACTATCCATTGGGACACTATCCAATCTCCAACGAACTCCTTAAATATAAACCTATATAACTTCACCCAACTTATTAACTCACCAACCGTGCCATCCAAAGACTCCACTACTGGTAGCATCCTGGACTGGATTCTTGTTTCCCATCCTCAGTACATCTCTAATAGTGGCACCCTTCTTGATCCATTAGGTGATCACATGCCCACTTTTGCCCTTCGCCTTCCCTCCCTCATACATCTCAGCCACACCTACACTACTACTAGATCCCTAAAATACTTTAATCCCAGTGCCTTCTCTGACACCCTAAAAAGAGCTAACTGGAGCACACTAAAAACTTTACCCCTGGATCATGTCATTACCTTTTTCAACACAACATTCTTAACTCTACTAGACACCTTTGCCCCCAAGAGAACTAAATGCACAAAAAGCAATTATGTACCTTGGCTAACTAAAAATACCCTAGCCACTATGCAACAATGAGATAAAGCCTGGAAATGTTACCATAAAACAAAGACTGCTTTTTCCCCTCAATGAATATAAGACACTGCACAATAAAGCAAAGAAACTTATTAACTCTGACCGTAAAACCTACTTCACCACTCTCCAAACAGAACACAATAACAACCCTAAAAAGTTCTGGGATGGAATCTCCTCCCTTCTAAATCCTGGTAAAAAAGAAAATCCCTGCCCCAACCAAAATGCCTCTGACTCCGATCTAGCTACCAAATTCAACTTATTCTTTATCAACTCCATACTGAAACTAACATCATCCTCCAATAACCTATCTACCCCAAAACAATCTTCACCTATCCCCTCCTCCTCCAATACATCTAGTTCCCTACCTCCTCCCTTCTCTATTAACCCTCCCCATCTCTATCATAAAAACTCCTTCAAAAATTGACTCTGCTCTAATGCCCCTGACGAAAACCATCCTACTTCCTAAAAATAGCATCCGAAGCCATTGCCTTCCCAATCTGCATCCTAATAAATCATTCAGTCTCTGAAAGCTATGTTCCCCAGCTCTGGAAAAAGGCCTACATCATTCCACTACACAAAGGGGGGAATAATAATGACATTTCCAATTTCTATCCCATTGCTATCTTGTCCCCCCATTTCAAAACTCCTCGAAAAATGCATCCACCTACAACTACTACCTTCTCACAAACCACAACCTCCTTACTCCTACCCAACATGGATTTCATCCAAGCCACAGCACCACAACAGCCCTCCTCTCCATCCTAGAAACTATAAACAAAGCCAGAGACTCTGGTCATATTGTATCTACACTCCTCCTAGACCTTTCTAAGGCCTTCGATACAATCTCTCACACCCTTCTTCTTACTAAACTCTCTAAACTAAATCTATCACACTCCTCTATTAATTGATTTGCCAGTTACCTATCCAATAGGCAACTAGCAGTTAAATGGAAAAAAGCCATCTCCCCTTTCCAAAACACACTCACAGGGGTCCCCCAAGGCTCAGTTCATGGCCCCCTTCTTTTTAATATTTTCATTAATGACTTCTACCAGGCCATCCCTAGCACCAGCCTCATTCAGTATGCAGATGACTCTACTATAATCTGTTCTGCAACCTCCACTACTGCACTAATAAAATTAAACAAACAAAAAGAACGCCTTGGACCACGGTCTTCTCCTCTATAGTGTCAACACCAAAATCACAGAGCGCCAGTGAAATTAACGCTTTTATTCACCAAGAAAAAATAAATACATGCGTTTTCATCCTACATACAGGACTTCATCAGACAACCATTTTTGACTCAAAAAGCCATTTAAATAATCTCTAAGTCACCTGTTTAATTGTTAATCCAATGAAAAACATCTCCTTCAGTTTAAACTAACAAATCTCCCTTTACATCTCATAAATATTAATGCCTACTCTCTGAAAGTGTCTTGTGCTAAACTTGATCATTCCACATCATTTATTTATATAAATAATTTGAATTAAAATACATATAATAAACATTCATGAATAATTTACTAATAAATTATTATAAAACATCTCATTAAAAATATCTTAAATAAATTAGTTTAAAAACTCAGGTATGTGAAGAATATGTATTTGTTTCCTGAGTTTTTAAACTAAGGCGTTCTTTTTGTTTGTTTATTGGAGTTTTAGAACTGCCGTTCTGCTGAATTATTTGACTAATAAAATTAACCCAGGATGCCTTCTCCTCCACAGAACAATGGATGCTAGAAAACCATCTAGCACCAAATGCTTCTAAAACAAAACTTATGCCATTCCCCCCCTTCAAATGTATTACCCTAGGCAAAAGTTCTTTCTCCATTACCAGCAAAGATAACACTCCTCTTGAAACAATCTCCACTGCTAAATTACTAGGAATACTCATTGATGACCAACTAAAATTTGACAGCCATATCCAGATGAACATAAAAAAAACTCACAAAAAACTCGGCATGCTTTATCGCCACTATCGCTTCATCTCTCCCTCCACCAGACTCAACTATTGCAATCACATACCTCATCCCCTCCCTCTTGTATGGTGCCTCCATCCTTACTAATCTGCAAGCCTCCCTTAAATCTAAACTCTCCTCCTGTCACTGTAAAATTTCAAAATTTGCAACTGGCCACAGGTCCAATACCCACCACTGTATCTCCTTGCACCAACTTAACTGGCTCGAATTGCCCAACTATCTTATCTACATGCAACTTACATAAGCACACAAACTTATTTTTAAACCTAATCTCTGCCCCTCCCTCTCCTCTACCTTCAAAATGAATCTTCCAAATAGATGCCTTTGGTCCAACTTCCAAAACCTAATAGAACTGCACAAACCCAGCTGACGACCTGGTAAAAATCTTCTCTCCTTCTGCTTGGCTCACCATTGGAATTCTCTCCCACCCCATATACACACCACCAATAATTTCTCTGTCTTCAAAACTCTTCTCCACTCACACCTAACCTCAAAATGGGAATGCTTCTGCTCCCATCCTACGTAACATCCCTGTGTTTATCTGCCAATAGGCTCCCTTAGCCATCTAACTCCTGAATACACCTCTTTAGTCTATTCCCTGAACAAATCAGCTCTATTCTATAATTCTGCAGATTTTTCCAATAGGAGACTTTTCACACTAAATCCAGAAAATGCCAAGTATTGTACTTATTGTAAATATTGTTGATTTTGATGAGACTCAAATGTAGAAATTCTGTAATTGGTATTTGCTACTCTAACTTTTACTTATTATTTGTTGCTCTGTTACTCTGTAAATCTGTAACTCTTTTACTTTTTTGTATTTTTTGGAGCTTTTCTTCCCAGGACTCCATTGAAAATGGGCTCCTCATGGCCCAATGGACCATCCTGGTAAACAAACTGCAAATAAAATAAATAAATAATCGTACTATAGCAGAGGCTAAAATAACCACCATTTGGAAAACATCCTACTTAATCCCACCACATAAGGGAGGCTCCTCCACTGAATTCTCCAATTATAGACCAATAGCTATACTTTCTCCACTTACAAAGATTTTGGAAAAATGTATACACAGACAACTCATGCACCACCTAATCCAAAATCACCTCATGGCAAATACCCAACACGGCTTCCATCCACACGACAGCGCTACTTCAACCCTACTAGCTTTTACCAATATCATAAACAATAACCGTAACAATAATCACATATTCTCAGCCCTCTTCTTGGATCTTTCCAAGGCATTGGACATGGTTGACCACCAACTTCTGATTCACACCCTGCAAACTTTGTCTAAATTCTAAAGCCCTTCAATGGTTTAAATCCTACCTCAATGGGAGACAACAGGCTTTTCTTTGGCAGAACAAGCCCTCTACCCTACTACCTAACACCCTTGGAGTACCACAAGGCTCCATACTAGGACCCCTAATGTTTTCCATCTTATTAACGACTTGTATACTGTTATCTCATATGTCAGCTGTATCCAATATGCTGATGACTCCACCCTGATTTGCTCAGCTACATCTCCTACAGATTTATGATCTGCTACCCAGTCCACCTTTAATACTATAGAAAAATAGATCTCTGAATGTCGATTGATATTAAATCCCAAAAAAACTAAAATGCCGTTATTCTCACCAACACAAAGGTCTGCTGCTTTTACCTTTACCAGAAATGCAAATGATGGCACAATAACCTCCCCCGACATCTCTACAAAACTATTGTGTCATTATTGATAACACAAAATTCGACCTACATGCAAACCAATCGATCAAAACCATCAATAAAAAACTAGGGTCATTTTACAGAATAAAAGCCTTCCTCACCCCTCCAGCCAGAATTGCCATAGCTCACTCTCACATACTTTCAACACTTCTATATGCATCCCCCCTACTCTCTAATCTAAACAAGACTGTACTTAAACTCTCAACCTGTTATAATCACATTGCCAGGTTTGCCAATAGCCTGCCTTTTAGGACACGCCATTTCATCAATCTTAACCAGCTTGGGTGGCTTGAACTACCCAGTCTAATCCAATATAACCTACTGATTATGGCTAATAAAATCCTTTATAATCCAGATAATACTCTGACACTTAAAAATCTTATCACCCGCTATGACAATCCACGACTGCTTCAATCCTCGAACAGACTACAATCCTCGAACAGACTACTAATTCAGACAATCAAAATTAACAATGCAGCCGGTGATTCCCTCTTTGCAAACTCTGCAGGCAGAGCCTGGAACTCACTTCCAGCTGATATTACTTTGCTCTCCTCCCTAGGCTAATTTAAAACTAGACTGAAACAGTTGGGACTAAACTGACTTTGCCACTAACAAGCCTGGCTAATTCTCATCAAAAATGTGAAAAATCTATTAATCAGATTACTGCTGAACTTACCCCTGACTGTCACCAGGGAGCAACTAACCTGTTGAACTTGTCTATTCATGTTTACTTATGTATTCTTTGTCTATACCATACTTGTAATACGTTTTCATTGTTTTTATTGTATCTGCTTACCTTGGAGCTTTTCTCCCAGGGCCTCCACTGAAAATGGACATGAATCCAGTCGGACTATCCTGGTCAACAAATGTAAAATAAATAAATTCTTAGCTCAGCTATACTATGCTGAGTTGTGCTTCACACTGAGCAAAGTTTCACTGACAAAGCACACACTTTAGTTGAAGTTTTGTAGCTTTCTAAGCAAGTCATGGTCATATCCATAAGCAGGATGTTCTAAAGGCATTATCTTTTTATTTAGAGAAGTTACAGTAAGCTTTTTCTACCATAGTATTTCCAATAGTTATTTACTACAAATGTTTTTGATACTCACTAAAATTTACAATTCTGTATTCCAGTATTTTTCAAGGAAAAGTAGTATTTAATATTTTGTAGTCACAAGGGCTCATTAAAAAAGACATCCAGCAAAACAAATACCATACATATAAGTTGTATATCCCCACATTTCTACTTCAGACTAAACGGAAGGTCATACATCTCATCTTCCCTCACTTGCCAGCCTCATAGCATTTGATACAAATCTTTGATATACTCGGGCTTGATGTATACAGCCAATGAACTTTTACTTGCATCATTAAAAACTATCTATGAGAGATGCAAATATTTAACCAAAATGGAGGCATTACTAGAACAAAAAAAAAGTCTATGGGCACCACACATAAATACATGGAATATTAGCATTCCCTGAGGCTGTAAAAAAAGTCATGCCTAAAACTCTAAGGTCTCAGCAGAAAAAAAAAAAAAAAAAAAAACACATACTGCTACATGCATAACCAATAATCATCAGGAAAAGAACTGGCCCCAAACCAACCGCTACTAAACTGTCCACTAATAAAAAAGTACTGGTGAATGGCAAGTCCATAGTAAAACACACAGACTATTCTCACAAGGTTAGATAAAAATAGTGCGACAGTGAGTTGTCTTTCAGGTGCCAAGATCTCTGATGTCTCAAGAACCCTTAAGACAAGCATAGTCCATTGTAGGTGTAAATGACCTGACTCGTAAAACTGCAGATCTAGCACCTATGTCTTTAATGAATAGAAGCAGTCTGCAAGTCATACCCTAGCTTACATATACCCCTTAAAATAACCTGTAAGGCTCAAAAAAATTGCAAGATACGTTTGGAATGCATGGCTAAGCTTACAGAATCCACAGTGATTGCTTGCCTAATGTGCAACAATGAACCTTTGAACTTATGGATATGAAGACAGACATTTCCAAACTCTCCAAGTAGGTCACAAATGCAGACAAAACATTCATGTTACAGGACCCCCTCAACGACTCCCCCCACCCCCCCCCAAAAAAAACAAGTCCATTGCTTAAATACATTGGACAAACTTCAAATACACAAAAACCCCATCATCGTGGGAGACTAACTACCCATCAATAAATTGGGAGACCTATAACTCAAATGTAGGCTATGCCCAAAAATTCCTTGATTTCATAAACAAGAAATATTGGTTCAAATAGTTAAAAAGCTGTGATGTGGTCTATATTTTTGGTTGGTTATAAATTTGGCTACTTTATTGTAGCAATGTTCTAGTTTGGCTGATAGAGAGGAGTTGAGATTGGTCAGGATAAAAGGAGTGGGATATAAAAGGAGTGGGATATAATAGGGTGGGGAGTAGGTAAGAAAGGTCTATATTTTGTCTAGCAGAGTCACTAAGAGTTTTACTGCATAGAGGCCGCCTAGCTTTTAGAGTGCCTTCTTTATGGCTTACTGAAGGTGGAAATCTGTTTTCAGGCTGTCTATAAATCACACCCAATAGCCCGGTGTAACACATCAGTTTTGCATTGGTCTTTTTGGATGACAGTATATTACAGGTATTTTTTTTGGGAGGAGAGAGAGTTGGGATTACAGTAGTAGTTTTTTTTTTTTTTTTAATTCAGGAGGAGATGGGAGTTGTCAAGCCAAACTTCGGAGGAAAAATATTTGAGTGTTTGTAGCATAGGTAGTGTCCTAGCAGCACATATTAAGGTGGACACACTGGCATATTGTGCTACTGTGGCCTGTTTGGCTGCTTTAAGTATTTGATAAGTTAAAAACAGTGGTCCGCGCACAGAACCTTGTGGAAGTCCAACAGATATAGGAAGGAAAGAGGAGAAACCATCTTGCCATTTCACTGTCCGGGACCTATTAGTGAGGTAACCAAGAATCCAGATAAACGAGAAGTGTGATAGGCCATAAGAAGATAGTTTAGTTAGGAAAATTAGATGACGGACTGTTGATTGCCTTGGATATATCCAGAAATAGGTCTGAGGTTAGAAGACATGAATTTCTATTGTGATTTATTCAACCTGTGAAACCTAGAAGGATAGTGGTTGTCCTGTGATTGGGTTTGAAACCATGCTAGGAGGGAGAGAGGAGGCTATGAGAAGTAATGTATGTAGTAAGTTGAGAGCGAATACATCTTTCCAAGATTCTGGATAAAGGTGAGAGAATGGTATTGGTCTAGAATTTGTGAGTGCAGTTAATCAGCTGCCCTTATGAAGGGGGTATTCAATTATTCATCATAAGGTTATCCACTGGATTTGACCCCAAGGTTTGGCACACAGCAGTTGTGATACCATTCATAAGGGTGGCCCCTCCATGAACCCTGGAAATTACAGACCCTTTAGCCTGCAAGGCCATGGAATGGGTCATAACAGACCTGATAAACTACAGTATAAAACTTCTTAGCAGACTTGGATCCCAATGGTTTGGCTTTGTTAAAGGTAGAGCCTGTTTAATGAATCTGGTAAACCTTTTTTGAAAGGGAAATGCAAGCTGTGGACAGTGGTCATACAGTCCATACAGCATACCTTGACCTTACCAAGGCATTTCATCAGAGGCGGCTCGTCCCATCGGACTGCAGCACTGCAGCCTTCCCAGCAAGAAAAAGAAAAAAAAAAAAAAAAAAAGTGTTGTATATTAATATAATAAATTTTTTCTAAGCTGGCTAGCTGCTTTAGCTGCGAGTCAGACTGGCTCGCTGACGCTGATGTCCCGGAACTCAAACTGCGCATGCTCACTGAGTTCCAGGGTTTCATTAAAAAAAATAATTTTCTGTAAATGAATCCAGACTGCTGTAAAAGCAGTCTGGATTATGGAGTAAAGGCTTCAGTGTGATGCCCAGAGGTCTATGCGGTTTTGTAACTGCATAGAATTAAAAGGGATTCGGACTCCACGTCCGCAGGCATGTACATGACGTGGTGGGCTGATTGGCTGCTGATTGGTTCTCGCTCTATTCCCAGGCTTTATGTGCTTGGAAAAGAGTGAGAAGCAGCGTAGCAGCCACTTAAGTGATGGAGCAGTATTTTTGTTTGGAAATTTGATTTCATTTGGAATTGAATTGCTGTCATTGCATTACGGAAATCGGTCATCCTCCTGAGGCTAATTACTTAATTCCAGACAGTGACAGTAAGCTGAGCTTTCCTTTCCAGAATGTAGCTGCATTTTTTGTCCTATTTTAATTTTACAGATAAGTGCACTGCTAACACTAAGGTTATGAGGGAAGTAGCCTGTAGATAGTTAACTGGTACAGATTTATGTTTATTTTTCTCCCATGTTCCTACCATGAAAGATAAATGGAAACATTTCTATTTAATGAGTTAATTTGCCTCTGAATGCACTTTTATACATGTCTGCCATATGTACATTTACAAGGATTTGGTTTACAACTGTGCGGTGATTTCCTTCCATGACTAGTCATCTTACGCCAAGGAAAATGTGTTAATGAATTAATTATATTTAATGGCTACCCCCATTAGGATTTAATACCTTTTGAGGTGCTGAGGCTATGACAGCAGAAAGGTGAAAATTAACTACTGAGCTGTCAAGACCGATCCCTTTTTTTCTCTCAAACACATCAGTACTTTGTTAATGCAAGAACTGAGAGGACTGTCCCAAAAGAGTCAGGACAAGGTAGCAGTAGCCCTAGCCTAACCCGAAGACATTAATACAACTTTACTGTTCATTGCGTCTGTGAAGCTCGTTTTCAGAGTATAATGTTTATTATAATGGAATATATTCCAGAATTTAAGGCTATTTTAGTTGCAGTTGGCAGGCAGTTGGATGGAAAGAAATCATCCTAATGACTAAAGCTGGTATTCCAGAACGATGACTTCTAATAGAGCAGGGGCTTGTGCAACCTGACAGAAGGTGTGTGTGCGTGTGTGTGTGTGTGTGTGTGTGTGTGTGTGTGTGTGTGTGTGTGTGTGTGAGACTGATGTGTTGTATATACTAATACTATGTCAATGTTATTTCCTGTAAGCCTGTAACAGTTTTATAATGTACAAGAGAGGAAGACAAGTTCAACAAGCAGTAGAAATAGACATATGTCTGTCTGGTACATAACTCATAATTTAACTTAGCAGCAGCAAAAAAAAAAAATGCATATAGTCTGCACTGCATTGTTGTAGTGGGTATTAAAACTTCATGACTTTGGTTTGGATTAATAACTAGCTGAATATTTAGAAGTGGGGATGAAGGAGCAATAACTACAGTTAGTGGCTGATTAGAAGGATTTAGAAATGCTGAGCTGTAGGTGTTCGCACAATGACTTAATAAAATGACTTGACAACTTGATAAAGTAATTGGCTGCAACTAGAACCTCAGCAGCTGTAGTCATTTATTTCATGGATTTGTTCACTTAATAAGTTAATAATAATAAAAGTGTCCCTGGTTGTCCCCGATTTCTTGTGGATTTGTCCCAGATTCTGTTGAAATTTGTCCCTGATTGGTTGAGAGCTATGGCGGGGGTGATTCATATAAAATTGCTTTTTATAATGATCTGGATATGCTGTATTTGGTCTGTCTGCTTTGGTGAAATTGTTGCCAGGAAAGCTCAGATGACTCAAGAACTCATAGTAAATCCTGTTTCAGACTTGCAGCACTTCTATCTGATGCTCGCTGCACCATCATTCTGGAGGTTTTCAAGCTTAAGAGTGAAAAAGCATACATTACATAGAGCACGTACTGAAAAAGGAATAACTATTTACAACAGACTGATTTTATACGTCCCCTCACAGTCTGTTGTAAATGGTTATTCCTTTTTCAGTATGTGCTCTATATAAAAACTCATGCCTTTTCACATTAGTACTTTATCCCACACATCTAATAATCCCATTTCATCTGAAGTTCTGCATATAGAAAAAGTCATCACTTACTGATGCTTTTCATTTCATTTACTTTTTACATTAAATTGATGGCTGTTTTAGGGGAGTACATTTTCTGTACCATTGTAGACTCCTTCTTTCCTTTAATATGGCTGTTTTCTGTAATGATTTGACAGCATATTACAACCCCATGTCTTCCACTTCCTTTCCCTAGTCCTGTGAGTGAAAGACTTGGCAGGACACTCAAAAAATTAATTATAACAGAACGGAAGGGAAATTATGATAATAAACCTGTCCATGTGTTTACTTGTATGACATGAAGATGGCTACTATAAGGAAGTACCAGTGCATATATTACAAGCAGATCTGAAGTTAAGTGTTTTAGAGTCCACTAAAGGTTCTATGTAGAAAAAGAAAGTACTTATAATTATTTAGCACATGGATTTGGATATTATATTAATTTTATGCAATGTACTTAAATAAAATGCAAAAATGTGTTAATACATTTTAACAGGATAAGTTGTTCATATAAATGGAAAGAAAGATGTTAAGGACTAGACAGACGTGTGTGTGTGTGTGTGTATGTGTGTGTGTGTGTGTGTGTGTGTGTGTGTGTACAGATTTTTGCAGAATATCCAGATTTTCATTAAAGATTGAAGTCAGAAAATAATGACAAATGTTTGAGTTTCTGATTTCATACTAATGTAAGACTTACTACTTTATTAACTTTCTAAGGTTGTAAGAGCAATATTTAAAACGTGTCATTATTTTTGGGCCTTTGTCCTACTTTTATTTATGGCTTTATCCAGATTTCTTGCTCTGAGGTTGAGATTATGACAAATGTATCAGGGCTATCACAGTCAGCCAGAGACATTTAACTGTGACATACTTGTTGCACCCCACTCCCCCACATAGTGACTCCAGATGTGTCCAAGCAAGGCAAGGAGCAGATATGCAGTGTAAGAGTGCAAAGTATTCTCCCCATCCAAGGTAAACACAAGTACTACAGTGGCTTTTCATCGGTCCTTGATTTTGCAGAATGTTCTGGTTTCTGTCATTTTTATACTGTTGATTTATGCTTCTTCTTATTCAGAAAATGCATGTTGTTGCAGAGCCTTTTGCTTTGTGTTTAAGTAGCAATGCTTTAATGACCATCAGGTAAGCTTATCTGAGACTGTAAGATGCAAGTAAGCTTTAATAAGCATACTGTTAAAGAATTACCAACACTGAAAGCCTTTTTGTTGTTGCTATGCAGAGAATATTTATATAACTAGATAGCATATAAGCCTTCGGTATTGAAATGCATAAGACAGTATTTGTAATAAAGGACAGGATTACAGTATTTTCAGAAGCTCATTACATTTGTTGGAGATTGCAGTCATCTTTGCAGGCTTTACCTGTAAACTAAACTAAACAGAAGGTCAATCTATAATGTGTGGTCCATAACCTGTTCAGTAATCCTTTAAGCAATTTATCTTGAGCTTGTTTCTTGTTTGATGTTCATTTTTTCCTTGATCATGTTTTCCCCATGAAACAAGTAGGTAGTTGTTGTCAGGCAGAAGGTCTTTTTTGGATAAGAAACATTTTTACAAGTGGAGGTATCACAGAGATTGCTACTTTTAGCATGTTACTTGGTACTTTTATAAACCTGAATATAAATTATAATTAGAACTGCAGTACAAGGAGAAGTGGTTTGAGTTGAGTGCTGCTTGTGTTTTTATACTTGATTTTGACTGGCATTCCAGTAATCTATTTAAAAAGTAGTTTATTTTTTCATGCCTCAAAACCTTTGTTTCCATCTAGATATCAAGTAAGCTGTCATGTAGCCAATGCATTGAAATATTTTTTCCTTCTACAATTCATTTTGTCATGATTGGACTCTCATAATGATTGTTTGGCAGTGGCACCCAGGGCAGCATATTTAAAGTCCTAGTTTCTGCATTTTATAGCATATCCCCACCCCCTTTTAGTTGACCACACCCCTTCCTGTTGGCTCCACCCATTCAGCTGTCGTCTGCAGCCCTCCTTTGATTTGAAGTCACCAGCCGCCACTGCATTTCATAACATACTTCATGCCAACATTAACAAACTAAATGTACTCCAGACTGATATCTATGTAGCTATATAGAAATCTCATTGTCTGAGGGACAGAACCCACACTGAGGGTGTCAGTTGAATCCTCAGAAGCATGACAGTAACCACTGGATATCAGAGATCCTTGCTGGGACCTCTGCTATTTGTTGTATATTTCTCTGATCTACAAATCAAAAATGGGGAACTGTGGTTAACCATATTTGCAGATGATTATAAAGTAGGGGCTATATTTAAATTCCCTTCTGATATGCAGAAGCTACAAAGTAAACTTACAAGTGTTAGTAGCTGGCGCTCTGAAAATAGGCTAAAACTGAATGCTGAAAATGCAATATTGTTGACATTGGCAAATAAACTCTTCATCCAGCTAATACAGAAAAAAAAAATTCCAAAACAAAAATGCTTTAAGAGTTCTTGAAACATGGGCAGTTAACTTCTCTTTTGATCATCTTGTTGCAACAATGGTCAGGAAATCTTTGTGTCTTTCACAGCTGATGGTATTTCTACTTGATCCAAAGTACTTATCACTCTATATTGTGTACTGATTAGACCAATCAATGCAATGCCTCCTCTGGAATGTATCTTGCTAAACATATCAAGCAGTTGGCGAGACCCCAAATGTTCCTAACAAAAAAAAAAGGATCACGGCTGGAGGCCTTGTCCCCATATTCAGTGTCCTACAGACTCTTTAGGGGCAATCTGTGGCTTGCCTTCTGGGCCATTAGGGATCTGGCAGTCCAAAACCTTTTTTCTCAACAAATCAAATGCTCCAGCAAACATTAGAACTAAAGAGATGAACATTATTCAGTAGATCAAGAGTCCATGGTGGTGAGACAGATTTATCATGCAATGACTATCCTTTCTATGAAATAATCTCCAGCTCAAGCAATATGACATTTCTGTAAGAAGGAATTAGACAAATCTATCCCTGGTATGACCGAGTTATTGCTCCCTGAAAAAGGAGTTAAGGTCCAAGGGTGGGTATTAGCAATGTATAAATGGCCACATGGCACAGTTGCCTTGTACTTTCTATGATACAAAGACCATATGCAAGGCAAACAATAACACAAAGACACTTGCCTTATAAAGTGCAGCTGAAAAACCTTTGATTATATGCTGTCAGTTACAGATTTGTTATAGTGCTCATGTACCTTAAAGATGATCTTTTAGCATAATCTACTGGAATGCATTTACAAAGAGCTCTGTGCTAACACAAATGTTAAATTGCATAATAATGCATTAACGAAAGATTCTTTTCTGCCTGTGGTTGCTAGTATATAGAAACACCTGCCTCTGTAAAAACTGCCCCCAACTTTTTAAGTTTCAAATCTCTCTATGATTTAGACCAAAATACTGTGAACCTTACTACAAACTCCAGGATGACCTTTTAGTAGTTCATGAGCTTTTCCCAGTAGCATGCTGCAACATTGTAACATTGTATGCAAAGTGAAAAGAGAAAATATGTTTCTTGTCAACTAGTCCTTCAAAAGCTCAGCTATTTCACCAGGAAAGGTCATATGACTATTTAGCCAGACCTCCCTTGGGAGTATCAAACCCATGACTACATGATATAGCTTGCTAACAAATAAAAATGAATATGAAATTTAATGGTGAAAGGTGCACTCTGCAATCAGTCTTGCAAATATGTATTCCATAACGGTCATCCTAAGAATCCAGTCTTGCACTGAACTTGCACAAGATTCCTCAAAGAGGAAAAACTTTCATAAATATATATAATAAACAATTGATATCGATGCACTAGTTATTGCAAATAAATTTAACAAATAATTTGCAACTTTTTTTTGTAATAGGGAGAACTCACTATCACAATGTGACATTATAGTAAACCAAACCTGTCCAACTATAATTTTGGAAATTACTGAAAATGCTTTAAGTAAAACCAATAAAAATGGATCCATAAGTCCAGACAGAATTCCAGCAATAACATAAAAAATATAATTAGTGCTATATTTTAGTCCATCTTTAACAAATTTTTACAAACTGGTACTGTGCCAAGGTCTTGTATATTATCTCAAAGCATGCAGATTTATAAAAAAGATGAGAAGTATGAGATTAAAAATAATAGACCAAATTAGCTTCACATCTATTAATGGTAAATGCTATAAAATATGTATTATACAGGTTGTGATGAAAGGAGGTACTGCCAGCAGAGCCATCTGGAATTTTGTAAATAATTATATGTCATTTGTGAATATAAAATTGATTTATACAAGATGCTGGTGTTACAAAGGTATTAGAACTGTATGTCATGTGTATATCAAACTGATTTGTACAGATGTTTGTGTTGAAAAGGTATTTATAAAGTGCTCGTGTTTGAAATATATGCACAGTGGGCCTTACTGGCAAGAGCAGAAATGTACATACATACATCCTCAACCCCTTTACCCATTTTGCACATGGGGTTGGGGCGTCTCTTCATTAGTGACTATCAATAGGAATGTACATGCACTGTTGTAACAGTTTAAATGTATATGTTTTAACAGAGGAAACTGGGGGGGGGGTAACCTCAGTCCAACAAACTTTAGAAAAATATCTGACATTAAATCCCTTTATGTCTAGGTCATAAAGATGCTATCTCACGGGTTTCATTGCAGCCTAAGACACCAAGTCTGTCCTAGGATGCTTTCTGTATTATCTTTGGGGTGAAATAAATCACTGCTCTGGAAGCATAGAGGTATGTAATAGTTTTATAACTTTCAGCACCTGTCAAAGATCTGAGCAAAAGCTCTTGTGTGTGCATTTATACAGGTAGATTCGAAGTCCTGCCAGTTTCCAGCAATGGGGAGTTTTGCATGGGAACTAGAAATCAGATGACCAGAAATAATGTCATTCTGCAAGCTGTCCCAGCAATAACATTTTAGATATTACTTTGAGAAGTTCCTTAGTGAGACATAGCATTCTATTTTTGTCTTGGACCTGCAACAAGAAGAACCATTCACCACATTATCTGCCTTGCTCTAATTAAGTTATTAGAGAATAATAACTCTGATATAGTCCGGGATATAGCGAAGCTTAGTTTAAATATTGTTTTTATTTGTTTGAGACTGTCCTTCAATGTTTTAATAGTTCCTGTTATTTTGAAGTCTGATGTCACTGTGACTATATACTTAGCATTTTTTGTTCTGTTATTTATTATAAAATATATTTAAGCCTTCCATTGTGGCTGATCTTTGAAGAGATATTTAAGTTCTGAGAGCACTTGCATATTTGGTGACACTTTGTGAACCACTCCTAAAAGCCTTGCTCTTGGTCAAACTAGCATCTGTATTAGTATTAATATTACACAGTAAAATTGGAACCCTTTGTTAAGCGCCTTAAGTTAGCTGACGAGGGGTTCAGGGTGCATAGCTAGTAAATCTGTGCTAGCTTTCCCCAGGTGTGTGTGTGTGTGTGTGTGTGTGTGTGTGTGTGTGTGTGTGTGTGTGTGTGTGTGTGTGTGTGTGTGAAAAACAAATATCAGAGTGCGTGTGTCAGCTACTTGGGCAGGGACATGAAGCACTGGTTGGACAGAGTGTTGGAGGAGTTGGCTTGGAACCCTGGCTAAGGACTCAACTCTACAGCTATGCCAGTGGGAAGTCTTATTGGGGATCTGGAGAAAGACAAAGGAACCAGCCCAGACTGACTGTAGTCTATGTGCACTTAAGGGAAATTGCATTTGATGCGGAGAGCTGCATCTGGAACTACTGTGTGTGTATCGGTTATCCTCCCAATGAATGTCCCCCCACAGGTTCAAGTGGTGAGGATTGAGGCCGATTGATTACTGATCCAGTGGTGGGTCCTCACATAGCTATTGGGAAAAAAGTTAGTATAGACATCACTATACCAAAAATTGATCAAGGTGGATTTGTTAAGAGCAAGCCAACTTTAATCTGGTGAATGTTTAGGGTCAAATTACCATGGCCTTCGAGTTTAGATTAACACCTGGAGTCATATATTTGGATTCCCTGTCCCACAATGTAACTTACATATGCCTGAATAAAAGCTAGGGTAAACAGCTATCTAATTAGACTATTTCTTGGTTATGAGAAAGAACTCAAAGTGTAATTATACAAGGAAATGATTGGGTAGGTTACACATACACCTCACAAATGCAACAATTGCAAAGCTTGCAAGGCTGCTGTGGAGTGAGTGTGGAGGAGTTAGTCTGCACTCCCTGGCAACAGTATGGCACTGCACCAGCACCAATCTCCTCAGCAGCCCCAGACATGGGTCAGGTTGAACCCAGGGAGGCTAAGGTAGGTCCAATAGGCCCAATGAATGAGAAGAATGGGAAGTGGGAAAGAAAAGGAAAAGAAAATGGCCGTTCTTAGAATGCTGTGCGAATTGTAGGGACACCACAATTGAGATTTCCTTCTTTCTACAAGTTGTGGTGACCTCAGAATTTATTAAAATTAGTTTTCAATGAATAAAAGGTACAAATCTCCATATGGAAGGTACTGGATGGACTTACTCTCTCATGACATTTTATAGCCTATGGATCATAACATTACTGTTTCTTTTGACAAACCAGTTCTTGAGAGAGGTACATTCACTGTGCAGTGCATTGCTTAATAAATGACTCACAGTGAAGGACTCCTTTTAGTCCAAAAGCTCAAGTAATTGTTAAATCTATTTCAATGCAGATTTGCATTTCTATGTATCTGTATATTTGTTGGAGCTTTTCTCCCCTGGCCTTCGCTGAAAAGGGGTCACTTCTTGTGCCTAGATGGATTAGCCCAGTAAACAAATGCTAATAGATTAATTAATAAATTAAATTAATTAAATCAATGTTGTACGAACTGAAAGTATTTCCAATATTCAATGGGATCAGCTATATGACATTTTTCTAGCCAAGCCTCATACAAAAGTGACAGTAAATTAAATATATCAAATACGGGTATACTAGCTGCATACAATATGATCAATTTATGAATCCATTTATAGTAAAAGAAAAAACTGGCTACAGTAAAAAAAAAAAAAAAAAAAGTACTAGCATGCAGTTTATGTAGAGCATAATCAGTATTGACAAAAAAAAGCAGCACCCAGAAGATATAAAACATTCCCCAGATCATTTCAAGTACATATGTCAGCCACAATTACCTAAAAGTAAAGTTAAATACATATATGCCTTTATTGTTACGGATGTTGGAAATGTTTTACAATATGAACTGTAATACTCTGATGTTGCAATAAACTCATGACTATGAAACTTATGTGTTGGTCAGACTGTTTCAGTTTCTAATACAATTCCCTGATAGAGTCAGCAGAACTGTAATACAAGAAGTTCTCAAAATTATACGCAACATGTATACCTGATGTAGCAAGAAAGGCTAGACCAACATCCAGATGAGAAAGCTGAAACTAGATGTGATCTAACAAAGGGAGATCAACTGACTTCTGTAGCTCTGCTCTACTGCAGAAATGTGCTGTAGGGGACTGACCTGTTGTGCAAGCGAGTATTGTGGTACCCACAATGTCAGGATCGTGGGCATAGCTTATTGCTTGAATGTGCTGTATGCTAACAGCTATGGATAGAATCAGAAACTGATAATCAGGCAGCCTATGGAAACTTGCAAAAAATAAATTTGGGCACTTTTCCGTTATTGGGGTAACACTTCTAACGCCACTCAATGATCGCTGTTTCAAAGTCCTCCTGATACTGCGGAGAAGTGACTTTTACAGCAGCTGTTTTCAGAGGTTAGTTTGTTTTGGTCTTACTCAAGGGCCAAGACTTTTGTGTGCTCCTGCCTAAATTGATTTGTTTCATCCAGTGTGGTGTAAGTAAACCCTTCATGTGCAGATACATAGCTTAGCTTCACCAGGCTCGGCTTTTAATGACAACTTCATATACATATAAAAGCCATGTGCAGAGACAGTAATGATCTTTTTGAAGGCTGTAGAACATGGAGCTATTAATTTTTATTAATCCAAAATGTATGACAACATGTATGGGCTTTGGGGAACATTTTAACCATTAACAAGCCATCATCCACTTCCAGTGCAGTACAGTCCTACAGTCCTAGTGAAGTATTATTTCATGCTCATGTGCTGCTGTTTGGATCAGTGACTGTGCTGCAGAGTACAGTGTTGCCTCCATGGATTACCTTTACCCCTGTTTATACCTGTTGACCACCAACTAGGAACTTGCTTACCTTTAGGAAAAGTAATTTCTCACGTATGTCTTCATTATGGAAATAAACAGCTCCCGGCTTTGCCTGCACAGAATTTGAAAGTTGCCACGGCCAATTCCCTCTGCTGTGCTGCCCTCTGTCAGTAGTGCGCTAGCCTGTTTATAGCATTTACAGTGTTTTCTGTGTGTTTTTCTGCTGTTTCCTGAAAGAAAAAAAAAAAAATTCTCTTTTCCCGCCTTTGCTGAACTAGATTAGTCCAGATTTCAGGTTTTGCTGAATTCCGGACTGTGGTATAGTTTCCTGTGTTGCCCATATCCTTACTTGGATGGGAGGAAGCGTCTCTATTCACCAGTAAGAGTGGGGAGCTTTGAGCAGCCTATCTGTCCCTGGAGGAGTGGTCTCAGCCCTGAAACTAGTAGCTTATTGGCAGTTTTGGGTAAATTCCTATCTCTTTCGGTTTCCCTGCTTTAAAACCCGCATTTGCGTGATTTTGCGCATAGCGCAGCATCGGGCAGCAATGCTAAAATGGGTTTAAACTATTCCCAGCTCCACAAAGTCTGCTCTTCACCTTTTCCCTTAGAACTGTTCTAAATCTCAAAGTAAGCACTCTATTTTCATTCTAAAGCCCTGCAGTTGCCCGTATAAGTAATCTTATAAGTAAGCACTAAAACTAAAGCACTACACCCTCTTATACTCCCTTTAAGTACTGGGCTCCCTGTTGGTCCTTTTTGATCAGTCAAAAAGTAGTTCCTTATACTATTCTGGCATGTCCAAAAGTCAGTTTTGGGTTTACTCTCAAGTCTAGCTGGTGAATCTGGGAATCTTGAGGCAATGTTACAACTGCCTTATGTACACAGACCACCCTCTCCTCCTCCCAACAAGCTCAAATATATGTGAGAGATGCAACTATATAGCCAAACTGGAGGTGGAGCTCTCTCAACCCAGTAATGGCGCAGTCAGGAGGAGAAGGTAACCACACACACCACAAATCCAGTCTCACATAGACCTATCACAACAGCAAACCAAACAAAAACACACAAAAACATACTCTGAGGCTCTAAATAAAAAATCTGTCCAAGCAGCAGAGACCTCCAAAGCAGACATCCAAGCAACCGCTACCCCATAACAATACCCATATATCACATAGTTCACAAAGTCAGTGTGCCACACAGTCATAGCCCTTAAGGCTAAACAACACACCTAATACACTTGTAATAGGTGACTCTATTGTCAGACACACTGACGTCCCACTCACCAAGCTGAACAAGGAGAAGGTCACTATAAGCTGCCTGTCGGGTGCCAGGATCCGCCACATAACACAAGCACTCAGATCAATCCAAAGCAAGTACAAATATGACTCCGTCATCGTCCATGCTGGTGTGAATGACCCAAGATGTACCTCCCTGGACTACATGAAAAGAGACATAGAGGACCTTTCTGATCATGTAGCACAGGCCGGTATGACCCTGACCTTGAGTAGCATCTTACCCTCACCAAGAATGATGCCACAGTATAAAGACAAAATGATCAATTTTAACAAGTGGCTAAAGTATTGGTGTCATTCAAAGGGGATCCAGTGTCTGTCAGCCTGGGATGACATGCTCGACAAGCCACGTTGCTTCGCTAGGGACGGCTTGCACCTGTCACCCCTGGGCTTTTGAATACTAGCTAATGTGCTTGCCACCCCCATAGTGCCTTTCTTAGGCGAGGCTCAAAAGACAAACCCACCTCCATAGACAACACAAGGAAAAAGAAACTAAGGGTAATGCTGCTCAATGTCAGAAGTCTAAACCTCAAGATGCATGCACTCGAGGCTCTCCTCAGTATGGAGAATATCAATATCTGTGCAGTAACAGAAATCTGGTTCAAGGCCCCAACACTACCAGGTTATACCTCATACCATGCTTCTTGGCCCCAAAACTCGGACTGAACCGCAAAAGGAGGGGGAGTATCCATATTCATCAAAGATACCCACATCTCCAGGTTAGAGACCATCCATGTGCAACTAACAGTGGGCAAAACTGACTTTCAGTTTGTAGCCTGCTACAGACCACCCTCCCAAACTCAGGAACCCCACTCGGCTTTCCTGAGAACACTGGGGAATATGAAGGTCTCTCCAAACACCATTATATTGGGTGACTTCAACTACCCAAACATAGACTGGGAGCACTACTCAAGCCCAAACACCCTTGCCCAATGGTTCCTAGAATTTATAAACTCAAATGCTATGGAACCACTGGTCACCACTCCCACAAGAGGGGAAAACATATTGGACCTGATCATCACCAACATGGGGACTCTATGTTCCATACCAGAGGTATACCCCTCATTGGTAAGATCTGACCATAAATTAATCTCACTGGACATCCATATCCCATCTCCACCCCCAGCCAAGGAAACCATGGTGAAGAACTTCTCAAAAGCAAACTTCACACTTCTCTAAACCAAGGTGGAATCCTTCAAAGCCCCCGGGCCAGTGGAAAATACGGCCCAAATCGCAGAATCCTTTACAAACGCATTCTATGGACACCTGCAGGAATGCATGGATCATGCTATCCCAAATAAAACCAAGACTCACTCCTACAAAGGCAGGAGACCTGTCTGGTGGACCCCAGCCATAAATAAGCTATACAACAGAAGGAGGAAGCTACTACATGAGAGCGCAAAATCCCAAAAAGGGAAGGCATCTCTGATCAGTACTAACAAGAAACTACGATCACTCATAAAATCATCTAAGGCCAGCTTCGAAATAAAAATTGCACAAGACACTAAGATAATTACAAGACCTTCTTTAGTTATGTCAGGAACCTGGGTGGCAACTCCCAGATATGCTCTGAGTTAGTGCAAAATGACAAAAAATGCACTGAACCCACAGACATTGCCAACATCCTGGCAGACAGGTTCAGTGCAAACTTCTCCCCCCTTCCTCCCCAAAAGAGCAAATGTCTATCCCAACAGAGTGTAGCCTCCCTGACATCACAGATGCACAGGTGAGAGCTGCCCTCTCCAAAGCAAAAAACACAGCATCAATGGGACCAGACGGTGTCCCGGGCTGCATCTTACATGAGCTCCAAGAAGAACTGAACCCTCACATAAAGTCACTGTTCAATCTCAGCCTTACTACAGGATATGTACCCAAGGAATGGCGTACAGCAACAGTGGTCCCACTCCACAAAGGTGGTGCCACAACGGACCCCGGAAACTATCACCTTATAAGCCTGACTAGCCTGGTCTGCAAAGCTATGGAGCGTATCATCATGGAACTCAAACAAAGACATTGGGAACCCCCAAACACTGGATCCTACCCAATTCGGCTTTGTTAAGGGCAGATCTTGCCTCTTCAACCTGGTCGACTTCTTTGAAACAGTCACCAAGGCCATAGATGAATGAAAGTTAGTCCACACAGCCTACCTGGACCTTGCAAAAGCCTTCGACACAATACCCCACTTGGACATCAAAAATAAGCTCACCAGCTTAAATATCAACCCCTATGTCACAAGATGGGTTGCAAACTGGCTCAGGGATAGAACCCACATGGTCAGAATTGCAAGTGTCATGTCAGACTCTAAATCAGTTACAAGTGGCATCCCACAAGGCTCAGTCCTGGGACCTCTCTTGTTCGGTATATATTTCTCTGAGGTACAGGCTAACACGGGAGGACTATGGCTGACCAAGTTCGCAGATGACTGCAAACTGGGTACCATAATCGACTCGCCAACTGACACAAGCATCCTCCAAAAGGGTCTCACAGAGACGGATAACTGGTGCCAGAGCCATGGCCTAAAGCTAAATGCCAAAAAGTGCATAGTCATCCCCTTTGGGAAAAAAAAGTGCCCACAAATTACCACAGAGGTGATAATCCATTAAGTACGGAAGAAGTAATTAGGGATTTGGGGACCCAAGTAGATAGCAATCTCCCCTTTGACAATCACGTTGCCAAAGTGGTTAAAAAGACCTTCTATATAGCCCACCTTATCACAAAAGGGTTCACATTTAGATCAAGAGAGGTCATTGTGCCCCTCTACTCATCAGGCCCATAATTGAATACAATGCCCCATTTGGGATGTACCTTACCAAACACCTGCAGCAACTGGAAAGACCCCAAAAGTGCCTCACCAAGAGGATCAAGGGACTCAAACAGATGCCCTATGCAGTTAGGCTAAAGAAACTCCAGCTCTACTCAGTTGCTTACCGCCTACTCAGAGGCGATCTGTGCCTGACATATAAAGCCATGTCCAACCCAGAATTAATGGACATGCTCCACCTCAGGAAATCCAAATCCCTTAGAGCTACACGCTCCAGGGACTTAAACCTCAGCACAGAAATAAATAGGACATGCTGGAGAGACATGCTGGAGAGACAGATTCATATCCCAGAGGCTCCCCTCACTCTGGAACAAAATCCCAATCCATGTTAGGCAGAGCCCCTCAATGACCCTCTTAAAGAGAAATCTTGACGAGTGGATGGGAGATCGAAGGTTTACCCCTGGGATCTCTTCTGTGTCACTACTAGACAGAGGCACAGTAAACTAACCTTAAAAGGGCTATCTTCTGTGACCTACTATACAGAGGAACAGTCAACTAATCTAAAAGGGTGGCGAAAGCCAAACACACTCTGGCTAGGCTTATAAATGCCCTAGGGCAGATAGCCTAGTATCAACCTATGAACTTCCCACAGTTTCAAATTTAATTTTATGGCACTGAGTGTCAATACCCCCATAAAAGTTAATTACATTGCATCCCACTAGCTTCATTCAGAATACATTGTTTCACTGAATTGCTTGTTGATATCCCTTTCATGATTAATAGGCTGCACCTGCAGGTTGATTGTCAACAATAGGTGCTAATGAAAAGTAGTAACTTGAAACTTTGCAAATGCTATTTTCACATATTTTCATCACTCATTCTTGCTTTTCATGTATTTTTCTTAAAGTCTACAGCTTAAATTAAAAACATTAATCTTGACAGCATCCTCTATAAAACCAGGAGAAATTATTAGATTTGAATACTCTATATATATGTTACATACCTCTCAACTGCCCAGATTTTCACAGAATGTCCAGATTTTTGACTCATATTGTTGATCTGTTCCTCATAAAATTTGTAGTTTTCTGGCAAATCACTCAGATGATCTGAGGAATGAAGTCACTAAATAATGACATACATTTGAGTTTCAAACTTCAAATCCTTCAGAAAAAAAGTTATGTACTCACCATAATGTTCCATCTGTGCTGTCCATCTTCATTCTTCCTCACTTTATGAGTTCGGATCAGATCCCTCAGATCTGACGCGACTGTTGCAAAGGCTCATACCAAGCAAAGAACTCTCAAGCTACTCCTTTGCCCACGGTGCACTGACCCCAGGTACTTCAGATCTTGTTTGCTAATAACCGCAGAAAGACATATTGCAGTTGAGAAGTTGGCACCATGTCTTTCAAATGCAAGCAGCAGACAAGATCTGAGGTGCTTGGGGTCGATGCATTGTGGGTAGGGGAGTAGCTGGAGAGTTTTCTAGTTGCCACAAGATTTTTCAATGGCCGAGTTGGATCCGAACCCATAAGTTAAGGACAGAATGAAAACTGACATCAGATTGTATGTTAAAACAAACCCTGTTACTCTAGCAACTTTCTAAGTTTATAATAGTAATATTTAAAATATGTCCCTATTTTGGGGCCTTTGTCCCCCCAATTTTGTCAGACTTTGTACAGATTTCTTCATTAAGACGTTGAGAGGTATGCTCATGACCATAATATTATATAAATTTAATTTGTTTTTTTTTCAGTCTTTCTTATCTTGTTACAGTGTAACGCCTGGATAAATTACAAATAAGGAAAAGGGATGCTCTTATATTCAATCATATGCAGTTGACCCTGATAAAACACTCCCCCCACATTCTATTTAAAATACCTTTGACAGCATACTAAATAAAATGACTTACAATATACCATGAAAATTACAGCAGGGAAATTTTATACAAATAATAAAAACTGTTATACTTAGAGGTACGTTTTCAGTCCATCCAATGTCTGTATAAATATTAACCAAGTTCGCAGATGACTGCAAACTGGGGGCCATAATCGACTCTCCCGCTGACATAGACATCCCCCAGAAGGGTCTCACAGAGACAGATACCTGGTGTCAGAACCATGGTCTTAAGCTAAATGCTAAAAAAATGCATAGTCATCCTCTTTGGGAAAAACAAAGTGCCCACAAATCACATAAGTGGTAATCCACTAAGTACAGAAGATGTAATTAGGGACCTGGGGGCCCAGGTAGATAGCAACCTCTCCTTTGATAATCACATTGCCAAAGTGGTTAGAAATTCCTTCTATGTAGCCCACCTAATCACAAAAGGGTTCACATCTACATCAAGAGAGGTTATTGTGCCCCTCTACTCATGACTTATTAGGGCCATAATAGAGTACAATGCCCTATTTGGAATGTACCTTACTCAACACCTGCAACAGCTGGAAAGGCCACAGAAGTACCTCACCAAGAGGGTCATGGGCCTCAAACAGATGCCCTATGCAGCTTGACTAAAGAAACTCCAGCTCTACTCAGTTGCTTACCGCCTGCTCAGAGGTGATCTCTGCCTGACGTACAAGGCCATGTCCAACCCAGAATTAATGGACATGCTCCACCTCAAGAAAAACAAATCTCTTAGAGCCTCACGCTCCAGTGAATTAAACCTCAACACAACAATAAACAGGACATCGAATAAGCAGAAACTGACCGTAAAACCAAACAATAAACCAAAAGAAACGGTCGTATCAGCGAACAGGAATAAGTGTCCAAAAACATTTATTAACCAAATTTCACAAGCACTTTCACCCTAACTCAATTGTAGGGCTTTTTGTCAATAGACCCTAAGGGGGGAGGATTGGGAGAATTGGCTATGCTGTAGGGAGACCTACTGGCAACTAAGATTGAATGCCACCCACCCCCCAGGATTAAACTATTATATTTCTATTAAGCCTTATTTAATAAAAAAAGGCAGAGAATTTACAATAACAAAAATTGAGATTCACTTAACAACGTTATAAGTAGACTGTATCATATATTTATTATACTTGGTTTTTTGAACAACTTAAATGTATATTTTAGTCACACAATTATAGGCTGTGTTTTTACATAAACCAGGTTTTAAAATATTGTTAGACATATATTCAGTTGTAGAATTTTATTTATTATGTTTATTATTTGTAGTGTTGTGGTAGGACTGCATTAGTTTTTAACAATATGAAAGTTTTAGAACTTTGATGTGTGTGCTTTCACTTTAAATTATGTGAAAATGTTTTTTTCTTTGGTGCCTTTTTTGAACTGAGATATTTAAAGGTGGCCAACTGAGGTTTTAATGTTTTTACACTTGGAAAAAGCCCTACAATTGAGTTAGGGTGAAAGCGCTTGTGAAATTTGGTTAATAAACAGGACATATTGGAAGGATAGATTCCTGTCCCAGAGACTTCCTTCGCTCTGGAAAAGAATCCCAGTTTATGTTAGGCAGAGCCCCTCACTGACACTCTTCAAGAGAAACCTTGACGAGTGGATGGGAAATCGCAAATTCATCCCGGGGATCACTTCAATGGCCCTGCTAGACAGAGGCCCAGTAAACTAATTTAAAAGGGAGGCAAAAGCCAACACATTCTGGCTAGGCTTATAAATGCCCTTGGGCAGATAGTTACTTAGGTTCATAGGTAGATACTAGGCTAAGTGGATGCTAACTAAAAGGACGCTAGAGGTGTGCTCTTCATATTTTGGGCAACTTCACTTACTTGACCAGTTTTCCTTCATTTATTACTTGAAAGGAAAAACCAAAAATGCTCCCAGCTTCAATGGTTAATTAAATGTAGCAAACCTAATTACTGAATCATTTCAGCAGCAGATGAGAGATCATTGCAAGCGCATGCTAAGATTCCAAGCGCTCATTAGAAGTGTTGCCCCAATAACGGAAAAGTACCTAAATTTGCATTTAAATGTGTAAATTTACACTTTAGGAATATAATTCACCTTCAGACTTCCAATATATGAATATAGTTTAAACATACATCTAGAAAGCAAATCCAAAAACAAAGCTAGTTGAGGCAACAACACGACAATAAGAAGCGGACCATTTATTTGAATAAAAAGATGCTAAAAAACAAATGAACGAAATGTTTGTTTTTTAGCATCTTTTTATTCAAATAAACGGTCAGCTTCTTATTGTCGTGTTGTTGCCTCAACTAGCTTTGTTTTTGGATTTGGTTTCTGTGCTGCATTTGAGGCACTTTACCCTTGGTTGTGGATTCTTTACAGATACATCTAGAAAGCTTCCTTTTGCTAAAATAGCAAACTGTATTTCAACAAGTTAAAATGCAACTCTCACATTCACAAAGGGAGGTTTTCATAGGTATATGTTAGATAATGTCAGCATGTTATAAATGTTTTGGCTTAGATAATGCCAGCATGTTATAAATGTTTTGGCTATTTGTTTTATGACATTTTAGTATTACTTAGTGATACACTTGAAAAACAAAGCCTGGAGTAGTGTATTTCAGCTTTCTTTGAAATGCAACTCCAGTGAGACAGAAGAGATGTCTGAAAAAATTAAATCTGTTTTTGTTTTTTTCATTCATTCATTTTCTAAATCAGTTGCCATGGTGAGGGTCTTGGTGAGAGCAAGCCAAATAGAATGAACAGATCTCCCATCCACCACAACCGTCCCCAAGTCATCATATCTCCAGAGGTTGCAGACAATCCGAGACATATCCCTACAATGTGCCCTCCTAATGAACCGTGCCTAGAACACCTCTAATGGGAAATGCTCAGAGGGCATCCTCACAAGGTGCTCAACCCGTCCACTGACCCCTTTTAACAAGTAGTAGTAGTAGCTGCACTTTGACATCCTTCTGAACTGTAAACAAACAGAAGCTCAAGCAGGCAAACCAAGTCACAAACAAGTTACAGAAATGTAGACAATGAAAAAAGCCTGTTCTTTTGATCCTTTTGAATTGCCAAGCCCCTTGCTGTACTATAGAGCATAAGCCCAACTACATGGCAAGAAACACCGCTACTGCCATTTGTATCTGTGATCAAACCCTTTCAATCAGTGCCTAAAGCTCACGATCATATCTGATAGGAAGATTGACCAACAGATGGAAAGCTGTTCCCTGTCTATTACTCAGTTCTTCCTTAAACACCACAGTCCACTACAAGGACTGCAGTACCTTTGATGCTACCTGTCTGTTATCTCCCAGCTCATTCTACCTTTTTTGAAAAAGAGCCCAAGGCACTCAGACGCCTCAACCTGAGATATCACCTTAGCCCTCAGCTGCAAAGACCAAAGCATTAGCTCAGATTGGGAAGTGACCCTTTTCAACCCCATTACTTCACACTTGCAACAAACTGATCAGTATACAGTGAGGATCACCATCTCATGATGCTAAGAAGACAACAGCATCTGCAAATAATGAAGATGCAATTCTAACATCCTCACAGTGGATGTTGTCTTATATTTACATGGAACTTGATATCCTGTGCATGAAAATCACAAACAGGACAGCCAAGACACACCCTTGGTGAAATTCTACACCTACTTTGAACATGCTTGACTTAATGCTGAGAATACAGATACAACTCTAACTTAACAGCAAATGAATGCCATGCAGCTGTCGGGGCCTCTAATGTAGCACTTCCCATAAGAGGTTTCAGGATACATGGTCATATCTGCTGGTTAGCATATCAGTATTATGGCTCTGAGCGGATTCCTGTACCCTAAGTACAGGGTTTGATTCCTTCCTCTTCCATTTACTTACTGTGCGACTATGAGCAAGTCATTTCACTATTCAGTTCTCCAGAGTCACCCATGAAAAGGAACACTTCTGTGCAGTGGACTTACCCAGTTAACAAATCTATAAACTAAAATAAATTGCCTTCTCCTAGGCCACAAAATACATTGAGACAGTACTGGCATACTGCCATGACCCCTCCAATATCTGGGCAAGGAGAAATAGAGGATCCACAATTCTTCAGCTAGGGTACAGTTCACTCTTTCCTTCAATCATTGATTCAACTGTTGGGCAAAGTCTCCTTTCCAGCACCCTAGCATATGCTTTTCCAGGGAGGGTGTGGAATACAATATTTGTATAACTTGAAGACACCCTCCTGTCCCATTTTTAAAGACTGGTACCTTTACTTGAGTTTTCTTATCTAGAGATGGTATCCCAGACCATGCAAAAACATTGAAAAAACATGTAAGCTACAATACCACAGATCTCATGCATTTCAATAGTCTTGTGTGGTTGGAAATGTTTGTCATCTGTTGAAGCAGACTCCCAATTCCACCATTTCCTTCTGGCAAAGGAAAAAGTAATTAGCTGATTAAGGAGTTCCTCAAAGTGCTCCTTCTACCTCTTGAAATGTCCCCAATCAAGGTCAACATTTCTCCACCCTTGTTGAAAGCAGTCTAGGCAATATCCTTCCCTGAAAGTCACCAGTTTGTCAGTACCCTTTGGAGGCCATCCAAAAGTCCTTTTCCATGTCCTCTGAAAATTCCTCCCACAACTTAGTCTTGCTTTGGTGACTACTGCATTCGCCGGATTTTCCTGCCTTGTTGGCACCCAATCAATGTGATACCCTGCGCCCATTTGCTAGTACTACATAAAAGACCTCTTTCTTTCAACTACCAGCTTCTCTTGCTTTGGATGTCCACTAAGAAGGTCATAGTGTTACCACTAGTATAAGCACAATCCACCTACTGGTCATCTATCTACATGCCTAACCTCCCCAGGTATATGAGGGGGAAGCTCTTCTGGAGGTGGCATTTGAACTTTTGCACATCTAATCATTGGCTAGGCATTCCCAGGACACCCTAACTACATTCTGAATTTACAAGATATATCCAGCCCCTGCCCCACTATCTGAATCAACTCTCCATGAAAGGTTCAGCTGACAGCTCAGAACATGTACTGACCCGATTACCCAGAATCTACTGCCTCATGTCTGTTACCATGGCTACAAAGTTACACCTTAACTTTTGACATACGGTTTTCTGGTACAATATAGCTGTATGAACATCCCTCTACTCAAACTGGTGTTTGTTACTGACAATCCATGACTAACACAGAAGTCCTTAAACAATTCATCACTTTGATTCATATCAGGCAAGGCATTCCTCCTAGTCATGCCCTACAGTCATCATCATGATTCCTCACATGAACACTTATGACTCCCTACAGAATTAAAGAATCTCTAAGGGGTATCCTGTCAAGCAACACAACCACAGCCCCCAAGAAGGATGAATACTCTTAACTGTTAGATGCATAAGCATGTATAACACACAGCTTTCATTAATGTATGAATAATGAATAAATATTTTAATAGCAATCAGAAACATTAAGTATAATTTTTTATTGAAAATAAAGCGTAGAAATGCTATCTTAGCTTTCTGCTCATTACATATTATTATTTCATAGGACAGATTCTAAGAAATGATCCACAGGTCAATGTTAAACACATATATACATCTGAAGAAGCACCTTTTGTATAAAAAGTGTATGTGTTGAGGTTTATTTTAGTAAATTCAAGTTTGTGTTATAAAAAACCTCCGCTAGTTCAAAAGATAAGATCTGGCAAATCCCAGATTTGGTGTTTAAGCCATTTGAAAATTTGTCAGGTGTTTAGTTTCCTTTTATTAAATAGGTTATACTAAGTTTCCACTTTTGGGATTTATTCTTAATCTTAGCATTGTGCGATATCTCTATGCATGTATTAAGGTGTAAATGCAATGGTGTTTGTCACTGGTTCATCAAGGGGAGTGAGGTTCTTAAACTGCATCGGGTCAAATATTTGCAGTAGATTTACGATGGAAAAATCACCAAGAACCATACTGTTTGTGGGGAAAGCTGGTTTAGTCCATTTGACAAATGCAACTGAGCAGCAGTCGGATCTAACCAGTGATGGGATGAGTCCGTAAAGGGAATATATTTGTGAGAACTAGAGGCAAAAATGTTGACCCCCTAGTTGTAGGGTGCACTCTACAATCTACAGAGCTTCCATTTATAAATTCTAGGAAGTTCTATAAATATAATCATTGTAATGAAAGTTTTCCAGTTTATGGAAGGATAGTTAACATTCCCAAAAAGTCTAGTATTAGGTTCAAAAGAGAGGGATTCTAGTTTAAGTATGTCTTGAGGGCATCATACAGGGGGTTCTGTAGTTGGCTAGGATATGTTACGAGATTTTATTGCTTGCAACTAGGATGTGGAGGAGCTCAAGGTTATTTTCTTGCTGTGTAAGTCTTGAATTGCATTTCATAGGAATAGTACAATCATTCCAGAGCAGTGTCTAATCGAGTTTTATGCATAGAAACTTATGAGGGTATGTTATCACGCAACTGAAACCATAGATAAAAATATTTTCTAAGGCCAACAGGGCTAAAAGGAGCACAATATCATTTTTAGGCTTTTAGCATTAAGCAGCACTACTTTTATATGGTCCTAATTTTGTATGGCTAGTTTGGTAGATGCAGGAGAGAGAGGACTTGCCTAAAAAAGACCCTATGAAAGTAGAGAAAGATTTACACAATATATGAAAAGCCTTGAGAAAGAGAGATAATCAGCCATCACTGGCAAAATTGGTAGGCCTATCAATCATCGCCTTCCAGGTGGACACACACCCTCACACCAATAACTAAGCCAATTAATGATTCCGATTAACTTTTGTTCAGCTTGTAGCCTCATTTCTGGAGATGGTAAGATGTTGCTCAAAACTAGTTTCATACCAGCATCAGACACATTCAGAGAACTCCATCATGTCTCTCTTCATATAACTGAAGGATGTAGGTTTCAAATCATTTGCTGCCACGTGCCCAAAGTCCATGTCATATGTGTACATAGCAAGAAGGGACTTCAGTACTCTTATGAAATGTTGAATCCTGGTACCGGACAGACAACTCACCACTACCTTTGTCTTGCTCAGCCTGGCGAGTGTTGCATTTGTGTGTTTCACACTGGCTTCATCTATGACTGACATTACCAAATGTAGTGCCATGCTCGGCGAGTGCTGCATCTGTGTGTTTCACACTGTCTTCATCTATGACATTACCAAATGTAGTGCCATGCTCGGCGAGTGCTGCATTTGTGTGTTTTACACTGGATTCATCTATGGACTGACATTACCAAATGTAGTGCCATGCTCAGGTGGCCTTAAGGGCTTTGGATTAGTGTTGGGTGGTTCTGTATCTGCAGCTTGTATGTAAGTGTGACATTCTGGGGTTTGTTGGTTCATCCAACATCTCAAAGCCTCCCAGACACCCTCAGCATAGGAAAGTCTCTCTGATGATGACTGGCATGCTGGTATGAGGTGGGCATCAATACCAACAACCTGGTGGGTGCTGACAATATGTTTTGATGAGACGCTCCTCTCCAGCTTTAGTGTTTACACATCTCACAAGTGGATTCAGATTGTAGTAGTAAATGCTTGTTAGTAAGCATCTGGCAATCAGTGCACTACTGTTAACAAGCTGTCAATACAGGATGTAATTGCTGACCACAGTCTCTTGCTTTCTAAAATCTGGTCCACATTTCTGATCCGATTGTTATACTAATAGGATAGGAGTTGTAGGATTTTACAGTGCAAATTATTAATGCCACAGTCAAGTACCACAAGTTCAGGTAGTATTAGCAGAGGGACAGAGATTGTGAGCTACAATGAGCAGAGAAGAGGCAGCAATCTGGCCTGGATGCCACAACCAAGGCAATGAATGGCCTAGCAAATAGTCTAGAGGCCACAACAACTGGAAGTGGAGTAGCTGTATTCAAAAGAGTGGAGCTAATAGCTAAAGAAAAGGTGAACCTGACCATCATTTGTCTTTTGAGAAACTCACAAACCTTAATAAAAATTGTGTTTTCTACAAGATTCTATTCACGCAATGCAAATTATGTTTTGCTCTTATCCTGAATAAAAAAAAGAAGTTTACTTTCATGAATCTTCATGATCCATAATAGTCAAATTCCTCCAACTCTTTAATGGTGACCTACCTTCAAGTTCAAGTATCATAAAGTAACACTTTAACCCAATATTGTAAAATGCATACTGTAGGTATATTTCAGTTCCCTTATCTAGGTTGTCCGATATCTTTTTTCTTTATAAATTAATGGATTTAATTGCCATTAGCTAAACTTAATAAAATGTTTTGATGTATTTTGTATGCTAAGCTTGAAATATTTGCTTAAATGACATTTTGCCATTTCAAACATTACAGCAATAGCATTCAAAACATGTGAAAAACAGACTTAGCACAAATAAAAATAGACCAAGCACTATAAACATATGCAGTCACTTTAAGAGTGCATGGGCACATTTTATGGAACTCACAACACCAATTCTCACCCTTCTCAGATTAGGTACATTTACTAATTCATTTGGGGCAGAATGCTACTTTTATTTTCCATATTCGCAGTCCATTAATGAGGTAGCATATTTTTCATACTGGAACACAACCACTGCCATTCATTAATAGGTTCAGAACCACTGCCATTAACTTCACCATTCAGTAAATCAGACATGGATGTGGTTTGGGGACAGGTTTTTTTTTTTTTTTTTTTTTTTTCAGTTCACTGGCCTACCAGACTGATTATTCTGTTTGTGGAGAGTTAGTGACTAGAAACTGAATTTCTCTCCTCCGTGAGCACATTTGTGCTGCCACAGTCCCATACTCTAATATCCAGATTCACTTCTACAGTAGTTTAACTGTTCTTGGCCATTGTAGGTATACATCTCGAATGGCCAGAACAGCTTGTGCAAGAAATTCCTGAATCAGATATGAAACTTGGTCTGTTTTGTACAAAAAAAATGCCCTGAATTCCACTATGGGCCGTCTCCTATTGGTATCTCAGACATACAATGAATTTTTTCATTGAAAGCACTGCTCTCTGCATGTTTGTCACTCTCAGAATTTTACAGCTACATCTTCTTTCAAACAGTCCCACTTAAACTTCATGGCATTGAGTCAGGTCTGGTTCTGATGCATCTACTCCAGATCAATTATGTGAGTGTCTGCATTGTAGTACAATTCAGAGCTGGTTAGTACTTAACAGAAAAAATACAAAATGTTATCCTCAGTTTCTAACATATCTGCCAAGTGTTTATACCTGCCTTGAAGATTGCTGTGAGTCTTTCATTTAATTAATTTATTGCTAGTTGGCCTGATGCACTAGCAGAATTAATTATTCCAATTTGTTAAACAAAATGGAAATTTTTTTGAAGTAAAGAGGGTTCCATTCTCTATGACAATATATTCAGGCCATAATTAAATGACTAATGATGGTTTATAGCTTGAGATGCAATTTTAAACATGAAGCACACTTCTGACCATTTTGAATACTCATCCACTAGAATCATGAGATTTATAAAGCCTTGGCAAAAATCAATATGTAATCTTTTCTACCGTATAAAAGGACATTTTCAAAGGTTCAGTGAGGTTTGTCAAAGCATTTTGTTCCATCCGACATGGAGGAAAAGCTCGACACATTTTGGATTTCTTATTTAACTTTGGCCAGAAGACTAGGTTTCTAGCTTATGATTTAACTTTAACAATGATTAGGTAGGCCTGTGCAGAAGTTTTTCAATACAGCTTTCAGCTTCCATTAGGTAATTACTTGAATTTCCCATAAAACACATATTTGCTTTAATTGAGTTCATATCTTCTTTATAAAAAGTACTTTCAAACTGTCATCTACTTTTGTAACTACTGGTCAGTCTTCCACCATAAACCATAATACTTGAGCTAGTTCCTGGTCAGCTTTCAAATCTTCCTCATCCAAAGCAATTGCATACTCTTGTGATTACTTTTGTAGTCTTGTCTGATATTTCAAGTGACATTATTTTAGAAAATCTATCAGCATGGCCATAACTGTTAGAAAATCTGTACTGTATTTTGATAGTATAATGCTGACAATAATATTGCCCATCTCTGAATTATTGTTGCTGCCACTGTAGTTCAACTTGTGCTCATCGATGTTACTAAAAGGTTTGTGGCCAAAAACCATCTTGAATTTTCCTTCCAAGAGGTATTAGTACAATTCCTTCACTCCAAATATATTATTGTAAGTTCTTCTTTCTCTGTACATGAATATTTTTTTAATCAAATGGAGAAAGGGTTGTTAGTGCTTATGCAATGTGTTTTTCATCCCCTTATTGTAGGATATGTTGAATGACCACACTTATAAGCGGAGGCATCACAAGAAACAAACAATAGTGTTAGTGGTTCAACAGGTAGCACACTAAGCTCTGGTGCTAGAAGATCAGCCAGCTGTAGGTTAAATTCCCACCCAGGTCATTGAATTAATTTCCCTATAATGACATTGCAGTTCAGCATGTGGGGGGGGGGGTGGCTGCACCCCTGAGTGTGCCATCCTTTGGTTAAGACATTAAACCGAGGTCCATTCTGTTTGAGATGGTGGCATCTCAGGTGGATGTGAAAGATCCCAAGGTACTTGTAGAGAAAATAGCAGGGTTGCTTTATTTATATATACATACACATTATTTATTATTTACATACTTTTGCAGCCCCATATCAGTTTCCATCATTTTACACAAGTTCTGTACATACTTCTTCCACTCACATTTCCTTTATTTTTATCTCCTCCCCAATGCTTTTCTCACAACTATTTTCGTATTGCTGCCAATACATCTTTGTCCCATCTATTTCTATTATACAATAGCACTTCATAACTTCTTTTCCACAATACCCAAATTATAACAAAAAATATTTTATCCAATTAACTTTCTCATTCCTTTTTCATATTTACCATACACTGTCATTTCCCTGAAACCTGCCCAACTATATACATATTTAAATGTTTCCAAAAAGATATTCATTTTACATTCTAAAAAACATGTTTTCCAATTTCCTGTACCTTGCAGTCTTAACACAGCCTCTTTATATTTCATACTTACCTTAAAAGGTAACTTGTTTAACAAAGTTCTCTACAAAACGTAAGAAAATATCTTGCATACATTTTTTCATACCACTCATTCCTTTTTACTATATCCATCAATTTTTTAAATTTCCATAACTTTATCTTATTTATATATTATTTTATCTATAATTTTCATCTCTTTTCTTTTTGTTTCCATATCTCTTCATAAAACTCATACCAATTTTCCAACCATTATATATCCCCTATTTTTCATACTATTAACCCAAATAGGCACTAAAATAGGATTTTTCTGACTGAACCCTTCTTTCTTATGGTGTATTATTCATCTTTTAATAGGATTCTCAAACCCCAAACTGAAAAAATAAATCAGCAATTTTTTTCCATTTTTCCTAGAAACATTTCCTGGAAACATAAATTCTCCCAACACCAGCTATATATTAAGGACATAAGCACATATGTACATCCAAGAAAGAAAAAACATTATGTTTTTATGTACCATGTGGTTTGCACATCTAAGAACATAGTATATTTGGCATCATGTAATGCTTGCAGTGCATTTTATGTCAATAAAAAACAAACATTTAAAAAAGGAAGTGTGAGCATGTAAGTGATAGAGAAGCAGCTAATTCTTTGGCGTTTGGCTATACATGCAATGCGGTGAGGGTAGAAACATACCTTTACATTTCTATAGTCAAAATCGACTTGTGCATCAGCATAGTGGAGACATCATAAAATACAGATACATTATATAGAATTATACAGAACTGATGGAGAGAAAATGGATTTTAAAATTGGGTGAGATGCACTTTCATGGCTTGAATAATATCTCTTTAAAACCTGTTTTGAAACAAAAAGATTTAAAACTGTAGGAATGTGCATTTTTATACATATTGAGTTTAAATGTAATATTTATATTCTGTTTTTATAAGTATTTAGATGAAGTGTTTTATAAGCATCTGCCTTCAGAGCCTCAAAGGATCCAGTCATATGTAACCTCCTGCACTTCCACAAAAACAAAACACTGTAAACACCTAGTCAATAGATTTAAACTTCCACCAAAATATCAATAGGATGTGCTGGCGAGATTGAACTCTCTCTCCCAGATAATCCCTCTTTTATGGAACAGACTTCCCTCAGATGTAAAACAAAATAGCTCCCTGAACTTCTTTAAGCATAACCCGAATTAATGGATGGGCAACTGTAAATACATCCTGGGACTGACTCCGGGAGGCCTCATTGGAAGGGGTTGAAGTTGGGTATTAAATGCATCCTAACCTGACCTCTCAAACCCTTATTGAAGTGGATTGTAACAGAGTATTAATTGTTCATGTCTGTGGGTTGTCAAAATTTGGGATCTTGCGGTTAGGCTGTAAAGGTTCTTCTAGATCAGTTGTCTAGTACTGCTCTATGATCCAGTTTTAAGACTATGCTTGGTGCTAACAAGAAAGCAGCCTGACGCATTGCCTGGATCCATGAAACTAGTGCTTTTGGCCTTGGAGAGAATCTCATCTACAATCAGACTACAGCAGATTGCTTCTGGCATAGACTGTCTGTACATAGGGCTGATTTTTACTTCACATATCATTCTAGCTGACTGAGTTGATAACCATTACATTGCTGCAATGCTGAATTTCTGATAGCATTTTGCTTTAGTTAATAAATTGTGTTGATCCCTTTTATATGAATGTACACTGAACCGCTAACCCTTCCCTTTGATCAATATATCTTGATCTACGTTGAATTTAGTCCTTCATTTCTGTTCCTCATTGAACAGAGTGCCTATCGAGAGGGCCAACAGCTACCTTAACTGCCGACTGGTACAGTACTACTGAGCGAGTTAATAACGGTTGCATTACTGCATTTCGGAATCATTAACTACACATTTCTTTAATCACTGTGTTTAGCTGTACGTTTGCATTATGCTGCTGTATTTTATGGTTAACTGTTACATTATTGCACTGTTGAATAGCTGACTAAAGAATAGCTGACTAAAATTTTCTAAGTCCTTGTATCTAACTGTACTGCTCTGCCGGATTGCAGCTTGCTCAATTCATTGCATCTAGCTCTGGTGTTCCACCCTTATATTTGCTGATAAGACACATTGCAGTGCTGACTTTTACTTACTGTATACAATCACTGAATTACATCACCATGCTTTTTATGTGGTTAATACCATTGCATTTTAGAATTTCTATACAGAAGTGGTACATCATCAAAAGCTGGTTGTGTTGGTTATACTGTTAGTCTACAATATTACTATCCCATCCAAATGGCTCAATCTGTTTTATTACCAAGACAGAATTTATCCTAATCCAATTAACACTTAATACACCTTATCTGGTCACCTGTTCCGACTAGCACCCCTTCTGTGGCCAGCCTAAAAGCAGTTCATACACTGAGACAGTGTAACAATTCTCCCATGCCTACTGATTTTCCATGGTTTCTACCATATACAATCAGTGAAAGATGTAAATATTTAATGGCACTGGGGTCAGTTTTTCACATAAGATCAGTCTCCAAGGCAATGTACTAAAATACTTCAGTTGCCATATCCTGAATACAGACCAACAAGGTAGCAAACCTAAATTCATAAGATCTAAAATGTCTGTCCCACACTAGGATAATGTATTAGTCGTTTGTGACTGCATAGCCAGACAGACACATCAATGCTAACCTTAGCTGACAGAAACAGAGTAAATGAGTTAGAAACATAACTAGGGTCCATAAGGCCAATTCTAGTAAGTATGAGAACAAACTGGTGGTTGCATATGTGGGCTGCCACAGGGGCAAGAAGATATACTGCACATCTTCATCGCATGCCTGCCCCTCGTACGTAACCATGGGCAACATATGGGTAGGCAGTAAAAGAATATAGCCCCTGGCTGAACGGACATGGCAAGATCCCCAGGACACCCTCAGGATACATAATGGTTCACGTACATTGGAGCAAATCCAATGGGGCACAAGGAGAAGCCAACAGACCTGCTGAGACGCGGGGCACTGGGTACAACAGGCTGAAGGATGATGCAGGGTAGAAGAATGTGTTCTTAAACTAATGATAATTACTGAAATCTGGTTTCAATGTACTGAGAGAATATATTCAATCAAATATTTCATGCATGAGCAGTAATGCCTTTCTAGTCTGCCAATATACCAAAACAATCATTCCCATAACAAGTGTCCAAGTTGTTCTTAAAAACAGATACAAAACCAACACAAAGTGTGGGACTGTGGTGTCCCTTTAAGAACATTTTTACTTGCTCTAGTCATGTGACAATGTGGAATATTTTAAATAAGCCATTTTTGTTTCAACAGTTTGGTCCTGATTAGTCCCTTTGACTATATGAGAAAAGTGCTTGATCGACTGTTTTATATTGTATTTGAAGAATAAACTATTGTGAATTTTTAGCGGTTGGTGTGTGGTTGTCCACTTTCTTGTATTCATCAAACACTACATGTGTCTGTGTTGGTTCTGTTCTTAAAAAGAATCATACTGGCAAGTAAAATTCCTATTCAATGAACTCAAGTGAGGTTTCAAGATAATTACAGGGGGGCCAGTGTTACTGCGATTTCAAAGGTTACATGTAGAAATTTCTTGAAGCATCTTTAGATGCATGAAATATATAAACCCATAGAAAAACTTGTGTGCCAATTTCTCAACACTACCTATGCAAATTAAATTATTGTAGTTTGCATATACCCACTAATACTTCTCTTCAAACATTTACTGTTAAACACTTACTAATGCACAAGTATCTCTCATACTGTAATAGTCATCTTCATTTCCTGTGAATGTAATCTAATTAGGAAATGCATGTGTAATTGTCACTGTATATGATTTAATGTCTGTTCATGTACATTACTGAATGTATGTTTAAAAATGTTGGTGTATTTTTCCACAGACCACCATTGAAAAGGGTGTTTTAAATCAAACCAAGTCAGACAAACTCAGTATACAAATACAACATAAAATAAATAAAATTAAAAAATTTCTAGTCATATCTGTGTGGAAGGGCCACACTGAGTTTTTAGTTTTTGTGCTGACTTGTCTGTACATAAATATGCTTAGCACTGCTGTGGCACATGAAACTGTCTTAACTGGCAGAATAAATGGTCAGTGTAGACATGTTTGTTAAACCTGATCTGCTTAGCTGTGAACTAAAAAAAGATCAAGTTAAAATCGAATGCAGTTCCACATGCCTTTACCACACCTAGGAGAGTGTCATTTTCTATATTCTTCAAAACAGAGGCAGAACTTAAATTCAAAACTTATATAAAACAAAGTATAACTGAACCAACTGAATGGTCTGCTCAGATTGCCCCAGTAATTAAAAAAGAACGGTTATGTGTAAATGTGTGTCAGCTTAAAAGCAGCTTAATGATGCAGTCGTGCATGCAAGGTTTATTCTTATCTTCATTAAAAGAAAAAAAGACACCAATGCTTGTTAATGCAAAAAAAAGTGTTTTTCATTCTACATGTTACAAGTGGTTTCTAACAAATGCCCTTATTTATTTTATTTAATTTATTTTTACTTTGCTTTTGTTTACCAAGTGTCTCCGACAGGGTTTATTCAAAAAAACCCTTTTAAGCAGAGGCCCGGGGAGAAAAACTGCAACATTTTATAAAACACTTTTAAACATACATTCATTAATACACATGAACAGACATTAAATAATAAAGCAATAACTGACGATGTGGTGTGGTATATTGAAGATTTACCCATGGTTGGTGTGGTTTAATCACGAGGGCAAAGCCCAAAAAAGGCAACCATGGGTAAATCTTCAATATACCACAACCACAGAGTCTGTTATTGCTATTATACAATGACATTATTTAAGAAAAAAAAATACTTACTTCTCTTAAACGTCTTTGTATAATGGCAGATAACTGTTCTGCTTGTTGTGGTATACTGCTTCTTAGTTTTAGTTTTGATGTACTGCGCATGTGTATGGGACTTGCATTCCCACACATACCCAGTACATCAATGCTTTAAAACTGAAGCAACAGAGAAAAGAAAGTCTCCTTTGCTCCATTTTCTCTTTTTTTTTTTTTTTTTTTTTAACACAATTTAAAAGAAGTTTTTGGGGCACTTTATACCAATGGAAAAAAGTCCGGGTGACCAGACCTTTTTCCGTTGGTATATTGTGGGATTTACAACGGGCACACTGGTTGGGCTGCGCCAGTCAGCGTGCACATTTTCGAATAGTAATAGGGAGTCATTGTATAATATACATTAACAATTACACATACATTTGCTAATTAGATTATAGTCATCTGAAAGTACAGGCAGTTATTACAGTATAAAAGATACTTGTGCATTAGCAGATGTTGAACATTGAGCATTTAAAGAGGGGTATTACTGGGTGCGTCAGACAGATAATAAATCATACGATTAGTGTGTAGCAATTCAAAGAAAATGAAATGAGGGGGAACTGGGTTCAGACAATTATATCCAAGGCTGTCGGAAGGTTTATATTGGAAGTTTAGCAGTGGGAGGCAAGCAGCATTGCGAAATAATGTATATAACTGGGAGAAGCTAGTAAAACTACAGTTCGACATTGATGAAGGCTGGTTGTGGGGTATAAAATTCTGAAAGAAGAGAGATGGTTTAGTGTTATTTTTCTCAAGCTGAATATAACAGTGGCATTTATCCTGGAGATGTACAGGATAAAATCCACTGATATCATAGGTGAAGTTTTTGTTGCATTTTAAATGAGTTTGCATTCTGAATGCATTTCATTGCTAGCAGGATGTAGTTCCATTAGCTACACAAGTTGAATATATCAAGAGAGACCTGCAATATTAGGTGATTTGGTTGTAATGTTTAGTGATTTTTCTCTAGAGTGTAAAATTCTGTTGGAGAAAAGTGTTGTATTAAGTTAAGGGCTGAAGAATGTTCTGGCTTATAGGAGAAGTCTATGTATTGTAGTTGGCTGAGAAAGATCTGGGTGATGTGTTAATTTCAATAAATTTAATTATCCGAGGCCTAGGCTTATGAATATAGTTTAATATTTTGATAAGGGAAGTAAAATGGCAATTGGTCTATAGTCTGAAAAGATCTTTATGAATTCTCCAGTTGTGCAGTGCGATGGGACTTTATTTTCAGATATGGATTGATTTGTCAGAGCTGAAATAGGATATGCAATAGCTTCAGCTGCTGTTTTAAAATATTTGCCAGGTAGATTTGTAGGGGCAGTTTTACTTGAGGAATTTTTTGATTTTATCTTTGGAGACTGGTCGGATGGAGAAATTCAGACGGACATTATTTGATTGAGTAAGGACTTCAAGAGCTTGATTAGTCACTTTGGTTGGTTAATGACTGTACTGTCTATATAAAGTGGATATTGAATTAGTTAGGTATGGCATCACTTGGGTGTTGACTGTATAGCTTGTCCTGGATTTAACAATTTATTGATCGAGGCCCAGAATAGGTTTGGATTATTAGTGTGCATATTTTGATTGGTTGAGTAGTAGATTTACTCATCTTTGGTGATAACTAAGAAACCAAAGAAAACAGCTCATCTATATGCTAGTAAAGCAGGAACTTTATTTTTATTTATTTTTTTGTTCAGATTATCCATGCTTTGTCTCCGTTTCATGGGTTGTTTAGTTGCTAAGGATAGCTATGAGGCAGGGTTGGTTTTGACTCTTTATTCTGAGGGGAGTTAATGTGTTTAGAATTAGGAAAACTTTGTTAGGGGAGTCATTGGTGATTCCCAGTTAAGGAGATAGTGTATTAATAAAAGTGTCTTCATGAAAAGTAGTTAACTTTTCTTACCAGACTGTAATGATGTGTACGAGGGCTGTTACTTTGGTACCTTATGCTGTAGATTGGTAATTGATCACTTAGGCTGACAGTCTTCCATGAGATGATATTTTATATGGAGAGGCTGTTGGTATCAAATTGAGGGTTACTTGTCTGGCTGCGGCTTTGTTATATCTAGTTGGCATGGTTATAAATTGGATGAACTTGTACAGATTTATATTATTGGTTGGATTTTCAGATTTTATGGTTTGCTAATCTATATTAATATTGCCCAATATTTATGGTTTCATGAGTGATTTTTGGGGAGATCCAGCAGAGAATATCTTCTGATGTTTTAGCATGGTTACCTGGGAGTATGTATATACTCATGATTGCAACAGTCTTTTTAGAGTTTAGTTTTAGCACGGTTAGTAGGATTTTCGAGTTTTAAAAAGTTGTCAGGGTATGGGAAAAAGGAAGATATCTAGTGTGTTTTTGTAGAAAATAGCTACACCACCAGATTTTTTTTTTTGTTGGCTCCATCTACTCTGATAATTTTATAAACTGGCAATTTATTTTTTTTGTCCCCTGGCAGGTTTCAGATGTCTGGAGTGTATAGTGCCATCTACGCCTGCACTTCAGGGAGTATATGCCGAGTTGAGCCTGGGTTTGGGGAGAAGTTACTGCAAAATTTTATGACTGTGGAGGTACGATGATATGCGTAGAGGCATTTTTGCTTGACTTTATGTTTAATACCTAAATTTGTGAGAAAATGGCTGTTGCTTTGGATAACTTTATTTAAATAGGGTATACTTGGGAGATGAGGTTCAGAAGTATTTTGCTTGGAGGACACAATACAAGAGCTTTGTTGGAATTGTGGTGGTAATGGATGTTGTTAGGATGTTAAGTGTTCAAGAGAAAATGTAGTATTATGAGGAACTGTAGAAAAAAGATGTTTCAGAAATGTGAAAAACAAAGGGGTTTGAAAGGATAGAGGAGGACGATGTAAAGATAGAAAATAGTACCCTTATATAAAAAGCTGACACCCTTCATTACTCCAGTGGAAAAGTTCTGTTCCAAAGGGTTGCTGTTTGGCATAACCTCGATATTTTAAATGTTTTGGTGTAAAATTAATGATTTACTCAACAGTTATTGTTATGATGAGATCCCAGTATTTGGTTCAGATAAAGAAATGCATGAATAGAGATTAGAGGCAGTGCTTCAGTCCATCAAAAACTCTGGTTTAAGGTTAAACCAAGACAATTGTTATTTGAGTAAAATGCGACTTCACTACTTTGGCAACAGTGTAAGTTCTAGCAGAATCAGACTGAGGCAAGCAATGTCAGAGCAATAGACAAGCTGGAAAATCCATCTTGAGTGGCTAAGTTAAGATAATTCCAAGGTATGATTAATTACTTGGGCAACTTTAAAATAGACTATTCAATTGTGCAGTGCCCTTTAACAGATGTAATAAAGAAAGACGTATCCTGGATCCTGTGGAGATGTGCAAACCCAAGCAATCAGTAGAACGAGAATACTAACATTATTAAACCAGCAATAGTGAGTACAGATGTCAGTAGTTATGGTCCAGGTGCTGCATTACTTCAAATAGATGAACACGTGTTACAACCTACTGCCCATCTCTCCACAATGTTAACCTATGTTGAACAGAAATATTCAATGTTAAGAAAAGAGTGCCTTGCTAGTATGAGAAAGATTCCCCAGATACCTTATCATGAAGGGATTCACATCCAGATCAAGGGAAGTCATAGTCTCCCTATACTCATCACTCATCAGACCAATGATCGAGTACAATGCCCCATTCGGAATGTATCTGACCCGACACTTGCAGCAGCTGGAGAGGCCACAAAAGTTCCTCACCAAAAGGATAAAGGGTCTCAAAAATCTGTCTTATGCTGCCCGACTGAAAGAACTCCAGTTATATTCCGTTGCGTACCGCTTGCCGAGAGGTGACCTATGCCTGACATACAAGGCCATGTCAAACCCAGATTTGATGAACATGCTTCATCTCAAAAAATCTAGATCCCTCAGAGCCACAAGGGCGGGAGACTTAAACCTCAACACGGTTATTAATAGGACGTGCTGGAGGGATAGATTCATCACCCAAAGACTCCCTATGCTGTGGAACAAAATCCCGGTTTATGTGAGACAGAGCACCTCGCTGGCCTTGTTCAAGAGGAATCTTGACCAATGGATGGGAGATCGCAGATACACCCCAGGGGTTACCTCAGTGTCACTGCTCGACAGAGGCACAGCTAAATAATGGGCATAGTTTTCTCCAAACTAAAGGGGTGGCGTAAGCCACAAAACTATGGGCTAGGCTTATAAATGCCCTCGGGCAGATAGCCTAGTATGAACCTATGAACCTATTAGGGCTCAAGAGTTTCCTGCTCCAGACTGAGCACAAAACCATTGTTCTATTAAATTAACTGCTATGACCTAGACAGAGTGCAACCAAGGGGCAAAAAGACTGCTAATGAAACTGAGAAGGGAAGGTTCAATGCCAGAGCAGTCCATGTGCCTCAAAAACACAGTTTGTTGTTGCAGATTTGCTATATAGAAATCCTGTATGTAACCAGCCTTTATCCAATACCAAAAAAGACATTAATACTAAAATCTCATACAAAATAACAATGCACCACTCATTCCTGACAAAAATTCCAGTCCTTCTGTAACTCACTAATTTTCTATTCAACCAGTACCCACATCTCCAATATGTAAACTATTAAAAAAAAACCTCAAATTATGCTCTCTTTCCGCAATCAACCTTCTCCCAGAATATTTACAACTTGTAGCAAATGCAACTGCATATCCAGCTAGTATTCTTATAAACTGCTCTCTCGCAGAAGGATACGTTCCACATCTATGGAAAAAATCTATTACTCCACTACATAAAGGTAGAAACTCATGACCTCTCAAACTATTGCCCCATCTCAATACTTTTCCCCCCTATCCAAAATCCTTGAGAAGTGTGTACACACACACACACACACACACACACACACACACACACACACACACACACACACACACAATTACTCAAGTACCTCATTCATAATAATCTTCTGTCTCCCACTCAACATGGCTTCCGCCAAGAGCACAGCACTATTACAGCCCTGCTCTCATTCACCGATACTGTCAATAAAGCCTTAGATGCAAATCACCCCACTTTAGTAATCCTATTAGATCTAAGGCTTTTGACACAGTATCACATACTAAACCTCTGATCCAATTAACAAAACTTGGCCGCACCCCCAAATCCCTCAACTGGTTTACATCATACCTAAACAATAGACAATCTGTAAAGTGGCATAACATCCAATCTGATTATCTGGCAAACAACATAGGAGTCCCACAGGGTTCCATTCTGGGACCATTACTCTTCAACACCTTTATTAATGACCTCCACAACATCTCTCACTTAGGTAAAATTATCTAATACGCCGACGATTCGACTATCTCAACTTCAAACAATTTCTCTGACCTCCTCACAGTACTCAAAATGCTTTTGCAGAGATTGAATCATGGCTAAACAATTCACAACTGCTACTAAACGTCAGAAAAAAAAAAACTATTATTCTCTTCAAAACCACCAGATCTACACTTCAAAATCTTATCTAAAGATGCAGCTGAAATAGAAATAGTAGACTCTGCCAAACTACTAGGCAGTAAAGAAAACACACTTTAAACTTGGCAAACTTAATTGTCATAAACTTTACATGGACAAAAACAGCAAAACAAAACTGGCAAGTACCTTACTCATCCCTGCTCTACTTTATGGTGGTGCCATCATTACCAGCCTTCACTCATCCCTCAGCAATAAACTTCAGTCTTGTTACTATAAAATAGCTAAATTCTCCTCAGGGAAGCCTAACCACTCACACCACTGCCAAGCAATCTCTGAAATGAACTGGCTGGATTTCCTAAACTATCTCTGTTATACCTAATTAATGCTAGCCCATAAACTAATTTATAAACCAAATACCTGCCCAGCACTCTCATCAATACTACAAACTTGTATACCTACAAGTACTTTAAGATCCTCCAACAAACTGCTGCTAAGTGTAACCAAGCCCAACAAAAGAGCTGGACAATGCTTGTTCTCCCATAGTATTGCTAAAAATGGAACTCCTTACCCTCTCATATTACCTAAATAGACTGTATAAAAACATATAAAATAGTATTAAAAACTTACTTCCAACATAACCTCAAATGCCAATGCAAATTAAACAACCAACCATAAAACCTTCACTACTTATTTCTAACCTAGTTCCATAGTTCAACATACCTTTTGCCCTGACAGCAACACAGGTCTATTACTGCTCGGCAAGAGCAGCCATGTTTTTTTTTCATACAATGCCAAAAACAAACTCAAGCTTTGTACTACTACCAACTGTTATCTAAGTTTATACAAGTTCTGATACATACTGATAGGTTTTATATAGTCTATTTATTCTACTTTTATAATTTTTTTAATTTTTGCATATTTCTGCTTTTAAAATTTTTTTGTCAAGTGTCTATATTTTTGACTATTAATTGTGGAGCTTTTCTCCCAGGGCCTCCACTGAAAATGGGCTCCTGACCCAGTGGACTTTCCCAGTCGACAAATGTCAATAAATAAAATAAATAAATGGTTATGCACAGATATAATTATGAGTAGAAATATAGCTACCAAGAGACTGGACATGCTTAAGCAGGCTACCTAAACTTAAAAAGGAGCTACAAACAGTTATCAAGCTGCGTGCAATGGTTGGTCAGATCACTGGGCACAGACTAAGCTACTTGTGCAGGAGTATTATACACTCAGAGAGCAGTTATCAGAGTATGATTACTATTGTATCAAAACAGAATCATAGTACCCACATTGCAGTGGCAGAAATTTTAAATCAAATACACAACAATCAGGGTCTCACAAAATGTCAAGAAAGAGACAAAATGTCAGTATCATGGCCAAATATCAGAGTATGATTACTATTGTATCAAAACAGAATCATAGTACCCACATTGCAGTGGCAGAAGTTTTAAATCAAATACACAACAATCAGGGTCTCACAAAATGTCAAGAAAGAAACAAAATGTCAGTATCATGGCCAAATATCAACCAAAACTTTGTAAACCTAGTGTAAAAGCATCAGTGCTACATTGTGCATAGCCCATCTCAAAAGAGAACACTATTAATGCTAACACCCTTATCACAAGGTCCATGACAAAAGACAGCTGCTGACATGTGTGAGTTTGAAGGCAAAAACTACCTTATTAGTTGTAGACCGTTATTCTTGTGACATAGACGTAATATAACAACTCAAACCAGCCCACAAATAATAGCAGAGTTCAAAATAATGTTTAAGATATGACCTACCAACTGAATTGGTTATATACAATGGTATACTGAAATACATACAACTGGAGCCAAGCTGATTGTTCTGCTGAACATTTATTACTGGTGCTTTTGGTACCTCAGGTTACGCCATCCAGGAATAACTTTTCCTACACCAATAAGCTGCTTTTATATAAGTTCTACCTCACAATTAAACTGATCAATAATGTGATAATAAATCCAAACTACAAATTTAAAATGTAATCTGTGTGATATACAATACCCTCATAAATCACAATACAATACAATAAATATGCCAAATTTTTAAATATTTAACAAATGATTTTTACAAAAAATATTTATATACAAAACTTTTTGCAAACAATATTTAAACGTTCAAGTTAACCTCCAAATTCACCCCCCTCGGTTGCATAGTCATGTGATTTAAAATAAACTAGTTTTCCAACTCTAACATTTTGTGACTAAAAAATTACCCCCACTACCTAAATAGGGCTTAGCTAGCACACTGAAGAAAAAGCTACCATCTGAACTCCAGCGGGCTTGATGAAAATGCTCTGCCATTAGGTTATCCAACTTTGAATTCCTGATGTCTCCAAGATGTTCCAGAAAATGTGCTTTTTGCCATTCTTTTAGTTGGATATTTGGAATATTTCAAATTTACAGGGTCAGAAATAAGTATTTCAGTATAGTGTTAGTGGCGTTGGTGTGGATTTATTATGTGCATACAACGGTACACAGTTCATGTTAAGCGAGCTCCAACAGCTTCTTAACTATTGCATTTTCCTATACAATATCACATCCTTACTATCTACAATCCAATTTAGAATGCAGTGCAAATCACCAAAGAGATGCTGAGACAACCAGACCTTCACAGAGCTCTCAAAGCACATCAAGCTATTCACAGTGCCACAGGTATAAGACAAAGCAAGCTTATGTTTGGAAGACAAATACAGACGGACAAAGTGTTACAGTAAAAACTTGAGCCGAAAATTATTCTATACAATACATTCAAACAAAATAACCTAAAAGCCAAAGCTTTGTAAATTTTTACAACCAGCATTATTCGATACATCTCCTGCCTAGCCTTCAGTGAGGCCAAGCTGTCTACTTGAAGTTAGAAAGGGAGAAAAAGTGGGACACAACAGTTGTTGCAGAACAGAAAACTACTGAACCAAGATCTTACACAGTGCAAACAGATGATGGTAGCATAGTTAGATGACATGAACATACCCAGGTAGTTCCTGATGAGTGTAAACCTGAATACAGTGTTCCTGAGAATCAGACATGTTGTAGATAGTAGGATACCCAGGTCTATACCAAATCAGTCTGTTCCTGTAGGGTGGAAGTTTGAATTCAACTATCCACAATAACAGACTATGTGCTGTTCCACCAAAGCAATCGAGTATGGCACTTCTTGTTGATTCCATTTTGCCCAGTGACTGTAAAAATACTAATGTTTGTTACAATAACCTGTTTCTAAGTTTTCCTTTCACAGGTTCAATCTACACTTCCAAGTTTAGCAATATTTGAGTGGCCAGAAGTGAACACGAGATCTCGGAGGTACTGAATCATTTTTAAAATTGTGAGGAGTGATGGGCAGATAACTATCCATACAGGTTTTTGCAAGTAATATTTCGATTCTTGTTACGTATATAATCATACTGATAACGACAGGCATGGACATGCTCTGTCCAGAGTATTGAAGGTTTGGTGCAGTGGTTCTGTGACTCCTTCATTTGTAATTTCAAAAACAGTGATTTTTCTTTTGTAAAACGGAAGTTTGAACAGCTTAAGTGGAGTAAAGCTGCTAGCGTTTGTATATTGTGAGTAGGTACTGTAAACACTGTCACTAAGAATACTGCATAACATTGCCGTTTTAAGAGTGCATTTCTGAGTTAGTGTCATTTTGTTCAAAATGACTAAAGCATCAACATTATTTCAGTTGAGCTGTCATCTTGCACATAATAAAAAAGCTACCAGTGTGATTAAAATGATTGCGTATCTTGACATTTCTGAAACTGCCTTTGAGAATTATTGGAGAATCACTGCGAGTGATCTTGATGGGAGCCAATTTGTTTGAGGATTGTAAAGTTGGGGCATTTTCTGCCATCACTCAGTTACTCCAACAAGGGCTGGACAATGACAACACCTGGTGCAAGGACAGTTGTCTCAAAATGAATGTTAGAAAATACAATGTAGTTCTATATGGGAAATGAAATTTCTGCACCTACTACCATTTAAATGAGACACCCTTCGGAGACACAAGCACCTATTTTTATAACTCATTGTCATTTAATCACATTTTCACAGTAGTTTGAAAATCCTTCTGTATGATCCAGCTATTTTCCAATGACATCTCCTCTATATCTAAGGAACTTCCCTTATAGTCACCTCTGTTTGGCCAATCATCGTATATAATCTCCTCTGACATGTGTATGTAAAAATATAGTGCTCAGCTTGAGACCCCCAAAGACTTATAAGCAAAGAGACCATGGGCTTAAGAATACTGACTTAGGCAGACTAACAACCCTCTCCTCGTACTCTTGTTTCCTACCAACTCCCCCATGGTGGGCGCTTGGTCTGGTCTTGCGTGCCATGTAATACTAAACCCTATTCAGCCTCCACAAATCCGATGGCTCCTTAAATATCCTGCCCCGCAAAGAATATAGGCCAGATTCAGGAAGCCTCCGTGTAAGAGTTATAACTCTTACACGGAGGCTGCAGTTAAACGGTGTGATGTCAGCATGTCATGCATATGCATGAGGTGCATGAGGCATGCTGAATCACACTGTAACTCTTACACGGTCCGTGTAAGAGAGTAGGGGGCGTGTCCGTAGGCTAAGCCCTGCATGCGGACACGCCCCCATAAATGTATAACGGCTGAAAGTAAACAGCCACGAGAGAAGCCATGGAAATGTAAACAAACACACTACACAACACATTCCCCCACAGACCATCAGTGTACAAAGTGAACAGAGGCTATAAAATGAAAATAAAAACTGTTTTTTTTTTAACCCCCGTAAATGTGTGCTACTGTGTGCGCGGGTGTGCTACTAGCGCAACTGCAGTTAGCAATCAGTGGAAAAGGATATGAGAACTACATATGCAAAGTAAGCCAAGAAGAAATAGTTTAGTGGTAGAGTTGCCGGCTTAAGAGTAGGCAGGCAGGGTTTGAGCCCACACAACAACCTTTTTTTTTTTTTGTAAATAAGCACTAAAAAAGCCCCTGACAGTATTGTCCAAATGTAAAAGTATACCCTTTTGTAAAATGGAATGAAATGGAGCATACATATTGGAGTAACACAATAATAAAAATAATTAGAAATGTACCGATAGCTAAGCTGCTGTGAGACACAGTGCCCGTAGCTGCATAGTGATTAAAAAGCTGCAATCGGTATGCCCATTGCTAAGCACCAGTTTAACAGGCTGAAACTGTTTGCAACTAGCTGTGCTTAGCTCAACATGTGTGTCGCTAGCCAATTAAGGTTTATCCCAGCGCACACAGTTTGCGCGCCGTTCCCACAAGCTAACTGCCAGTGCGCATGCGTTACCTCCACGCAAACAAGCGCAGACCTGCTTTTAAGTGCTTAAAAGTGCTTATGGCATGTTTGATTGACAGGTCCTCAACTCATTTCTGTCATGAAAATTAAAAATCAGTGGTTAGATTCGAACCCAGGATACCATACACTACAGTCAAGGTACTAAACCACTAAGCCATGACAGCAATACCTAGAAATGCAGAAATAGTATATATATGGGATAAAATACAGAATGGAGCATGATAAAGCATTTTCAGTGAAGTAGATACAATTCCAAAATGGCCAATCAGAGAAATGTGCGGGAAAAGCAGCATATATAAGCCCCATAGGCGGGAATACACACCATAACCGATTGTAGAACAGACCTGCAGTCAGAATGAGTGGAGTAGGTGAGGGACGTTGCTTTCGAGCACAGCGTTGAGGAGTCCAGATACATGGTCTGGCTCCTTGTCCATCATCACGAGGCCCAACTCATGCCGGGCCAGGTCTCATGGGGAGCGTACAGGGCGGAGGCATGGGACCAGTTGGCTCGTGATCTGACCAGTGCTACTGGCATTCCATGCACTGGTGAGCAGGTCCGTCACCACCATGCGGACCTGAAGTAGCGTAAGTAAGACCAGTTGACCCAATGGATCCAGGAGGCCCTGGATATGCCCAATGCCCCACTACTGAGTAAGTTACATTTTACTCATGTATGTAAGTATTTCAACTAGCTGATACCATGGAGATGTGTAGTCCAATATTACTTCTTTTGTATTACAGCTGCAGGTGTCTGCTCTGCGAACCGTGAGACGCATGACCATAGACTGGCGCGGCTACGCCACCATGCAGGTTAGAAACCCCATCTAGTACTTGTAAATAAATATCATAGTGTAGCATGTATCAGAACACTGCAGTGTATTGATTAAAAGTAATCTAATGTGCAAGCAAGAATTGAAAGTTTGCAGGTATGGCTGCAACAAGTTCATCAGTATGCAAGTGTGACTGGAAAAATAATTTATAGAAATAAATAGTGCTGTAATACAGATGTCCCACCATTAATTAAATGTAGTATAACCTGCAGTAGTCTCCAGAGTACAGCTTCAGAATCTGAGGTAGTCACATGTGTGATTTATCCCCTGTTGAAATGCTGAATCATGACAGAAGTGAGGCTGTTGGAAAATGTTTGAATCACCACAGGTCTAATATGTGAACAAAGCCTAGAAGTACCAACCTGAACTGTGAAGTTGCAGGATGTGTGAGAGTGACAGAAAGGGTCATGTATGAATAAATAAAGTAGTAATAACCCCTGAATATATTAGCCCCAGTGTGTTTCCACAGAACTAAATGCATGTGTGAAGTACAAATTAACATCCCAAACTGATTTCAGTGTGTCTGAATCTGGAATGTCAAGGCCAAAATCTGTATATGGTGATAACAGTAAACAATTTGCAGATAGAATGAATGATTATCTGGCATACTAAACAGCCATAGTTGTCCCCTGTCCTGTCATCAAAGTGTAGCAGGATGATGTATCTGATCAAATTAAAAATAAGTAGGATAGTGATGTATTTGTAACAGGTGTAGCATGACAGTCAAATAAAAATCATTTTGAAACATCAGCCTCAACTTAATTGTGTACCTATTACAAATGTATATCAATGTGTAACTTATGAATGTGTCATCACTTTCCATCTCCACCCAACCCTATAATTCCATATAACAACACCCAATAAATATTGGTATGTGAACATTTCATTAACCATGGACATTTGTCCGTTCCAAACATATATGCATGTCTGTTCGTGCATGTGCCCTGTTCATACCTGCAAATCTGATGGCCTGTTGCCATTAATCAACCCTGCATGTTGTTTGATTGTGTATTTCCATTCAAATAATGCATGTGATATTGATATGCCCCTTGTTCAATGGTGTTAATATCTGGGTGTTTGTTTAATGGGAATACCAATGCATGCTGTTACAACTAATCTGAATGGAATAATATGCCACTAACCCAAACTAACATAACTACTCACAAACCTAGAACGCTTGGGAAGGCAGGTCCCAGCGGACCCACCTCTCCCACCTCAGCTGGCGACTGCACCTGGCACTAGTGCCCAGGCCGGACCCTCCTCCGGTGGCCCTGTGCCACCTTTGGGTGGAAGCGCTGCAGGGGATGGGGCCCGTCCCCCCTCTGCAAGCGTGGCCGGAGGAGTTCGTCCACTCACCCTCCAAGGTGTCCGGTCTGTGGTGCAAAGGGAGATCCAAGACTCTGTTCTTGGGCCCCTACGCCAGCTCGAGGCTCGTGTGGCACAGCTAATGGCCTCGGCCGTTGCCCCGCCTACACAGCCCTCAGCACAGCCCCGTCCTGGGCTGTGAAGGAACAGTGGCAACTGCCTATGGGTGGGAATATCAGTTCCACTGTTGCCATCTGTGGGCTCATGCGTCTTGGATATCCCAACCTCCGTCCCCGTCAATTGTGTAACCCCACGTGTGTCATACACCTCCCTGTATGTCTTGTCTGTCTTGTCTGTTAACCTACCCAACCTACCTCCCCAGCTATACCGACTTCCTTCACCTGACATACCACTCTCCCTGAAAAAAAAAAAGGACACTCTGTACCCACAAAAATTACGCCCCATACATAGCTGTCCATGTCGCACACATGTCCGCTTGACATTGAAACTGTTAATTACAATTGGCTCTACAACAAACATTAATGTTGTCCTGACACCTCTCTCAGGGGTGGAAGGTTTCAAATGTCTCACCAAAATACATGGAAATGCACAGCTGTTGCTGCTAAAGACATGGGCATCTATGGGCCTTACCTACATCCCTCCTGCAAATCCCACGCTTGTTTCCCTACTGTCTTACCCTCTTTGTGACCCCTTTTTCACCACTTTCCTGTCACTCCTTTTTCTTTTCTTTCAAAGAAAATAGGGCGGGTGTGCACTTGTGTTAGCGGAGCTCACCGTCAGCAAGATGCATGAGCTCAGCAAAACAGCAGACCTGGTTTTAAGTGCTTAAAAGTGCCTTTATGGCACTTTGATTGACAGGTCCTGTACTCATTTTGAAAGTCTGGAAAGAAAAATAAATTCCCACTGCCAGTCTCGAACCCAGGACCTTGGTAACATTAGTCTGTATGACCTACCACTAAGCCATGACTGCCATACAAGAACATAGTGCTAAAATAAATATAACATGTAATAGTAGGAATCAATATAAAGGCAATATAGGAGGTGTACTACCCAATGCATTTCAGGTAGAGTTTTAATGGCCAAAGTACTGGATTCCCACACTAGTTCAGTGTTAACAGAAACAGCCCTACTAATTGTTCGCTTGTACATAATAATGTAAGGTAATGTACACATAAGAAGGTATGTAAATGTACACTTACATATATATAAATATATAGTAATACATATGAAATATACTCGTAGGTGTCAGTATCCATACACACTCACTACAGGAGACAGTGAAGATAAATGCAGCATCCAGAATCTACAACACAGCCTGACCCCTGTGAGACCTACTAACCCCTTAACTGCTGGAAGGTGCCTCCAGCACTTTGATTGATAGACCCTGTACTCAATTTGAAAGCAAAATACAAGCATACTAGTAGGCCCTACCACAAGACCATTGTAACACTAGTATGTACGACCTACCAGCAAGACATGACTCTCATACAGGAATATAGTGCTAAATAAGTGGAACATGTAATAGTAGGAATGAAGATAAAGGCAATATAGTATGTGTACTACCCTAAGCATGTCAGACAGACCTTCATTGTCCCAATTACTGGATTCCCATACTAGTGTGTCTTAACAGAAACAGCCCTGAAAATTGTTAGCTTGTACCCAATATTGTCAGCTAACGTACATATATGACAGTATGTATATGTACACATATGTATATATAGCAATACAGAATAAATATAGTTGTGGGTGTCAGTATGCATACACACTCACTACAGGGAACAGGTGGGAGAAATGCAGCAACCTGAATTCACAACACAGCATGAAGCATGAGAGATGTACTAACCTTCACACTCACAGAACATTTTCCAACAGCATACCAGCATGGTCCACGCCCTTACAATCTGAAAGGGCAACGTCTATCTCACATACCTTTTTATAGCACTGTCCTGAAATCAGTGAGACATGCAATCAGTACACAACTGGCTGTATGCAATTAGCCAATGCTGCCTTACAATTGGTGCAGAGGCCATCACATGGGCCTATGCAGATACCTACAAAAGCATTCAGTACCCACACTCCACATATGTAATACAATCATTGCACAAACCTGAGAGAGAGAGAGAGAGAGTGAGAGAGAGAGAGAGAGAAACAGAAATACGAAAATAAACAGACTGACAGCAGCAATACCAGCAGCAGCAGCAGTTAACTGCAAGCAGCATCACTGATGCAGCAACAGCTGCCACAAACAAAGGTAATGCAAAGTAGCAGGTTAATACTGTGTTTACTGTGACACCTCCAAATGTATCATAGTTCACTATCTATAGGTATGTCCATGAGATAGGTTGTGTGTACATAGTCCTGAAATATATACATATGTAATATTGCTGTACATGTTGCCCATACTTAAAACTTCTATAGCTGAGAACACAAGGCCAGTTGTGCATATGATGCAGTAGTTACCAGGGTCAGTAAAGGTTACTCCTCATTGGTGTGGGACCACTGTGTATGTATGGCACTGTTCAGGTACATATCCCGTAGTATGGCCAGGGATTAATATCAGTCTGTCATGTGGTGCTATATCCTCCAGGGGTGAATGTAGCACACATCCAGGGATACCATTTCGTAACAGTGATGCTATGTGTTCTGCAATGATGAGGGTGGCTCTCACCTGGACATGTGAGAGGATAGGGAGGTTACAGTCATCTGGGATAACTAATACCACATGTGTAGGAGAATGGGGGGGGTACCTGCACCTAAACTGTCTGCAACAATGTTGCCAATATCTGTGCATTTGGTGAATGTGAAGCATCTTAACACTGCTGACCACAGATGCCTTGCCATCATGTGAATCTGCCCTGTGCTGCAGTAGCCTCCTACTATGGTTATACAATATGCCTGTATCTGTAGTCCACTGGACAGGATTAATAAGTGGTGTGCAGTTGTTCTGGGTTAGATATGTGTGCACAGTACATGCAGTATGTGGGATGTCTGTGGTAAGCATATGCAAAGGTGCTGGCGGTGTGTGTTGTGGCTTCCACTGGCCCAATGGGCTGCATGGATAGCATCACTGTCATAACTAGTGAATAACTGTGTAATTACATGCATACATAGCAAGGTAGTGTACTGCGCTTGTGGTGTTGTTCGGATATGTATATCCAGGCTGAGTAATGTGTGTCCACATCACAGGGTTGGATGGCAACACACATCCAGTATGTAGGGATGAACACCCAGAATGTGTCAGACGTGTCGCCTGTGCAGAAATATCCGCCATTACCTGTGCATCCCCCACAACACACACACATGCAACATATGGCAGAAGTACTATAGCAGTACACACATGTTCATAGGTTCATACTAAGCTATTTGCCCTAGGGCATTGGTAAGCCTAGTAGAATGTGTTTGTCTTTCGCCACCCAATTACAAGTTATGCTGCTATGCCCTTGTCCGACGTTAGTATACTGTGCCTCTGTCTAACAGTAACATAGAAGTGATACCTGGGGTACAACTATGATCTCCATCCACTCATCCAGATTCCTATGGAAGAGAGTCAATGAGGGACTCTGCCTAACCTGTAGTGTGAGCTCATTACAGAGTGAAGGGAGCCTCTCGGTTAGGAATATGCCCCTCCAGCATGTCCATGTATGTCAGTGCTGAGGTCCAGCTCTCCTGAGCATGTGGCTGTATGGGACTCTGATTGCCTGAGGTGCAGCATGTTCATTACTGCTGGGTAGGACATGGCTGTGTATGGCACGCACAGATTGCCTCTGAACAGGCAGTATGCCACTGAGTCCAGCTGGATTTACTTTACCTGGGCAGCATATGACATCTGTGTGAGCCATTGCATCCCCTTGATGAGGTACTGTTGTCCTGTACCAGTTGCTGTAGGTGGTTAGGTACATCCCAAAAGGTGCATTGTACGCAATTATAGGCCTGATGATGGATGAGTAAAGAGGCACAATGACCTCCCCTGCCATACATGTGAATCCCTCATGATTAGCTGGGCTATATAACATGTCTTTCAATCCACGTTGGCCATGTGGTTGACAAATGACAGACCGCTACCATGTTTCTTCCCCAGGTTCCCAACAACGTCTTCTGTACTCAGTGGCCTAACACCTATGTTGTACTTTGCCACCAATGTGGAGGCGCGGGAATCTGCATTGAATACTGATACTCCCCCTCCCTTGTTCAAGTGTTGGGGCCGACAAGAATGGTAACAGCTATAACTTGGTAGTACTGGTGTGCTCCTGTGAAACCTGAAACAGGTTCATGTTACTGCACAGATATCGATGTCCAGAATGCTAAGTAGGGTTTTGAGTGCGTGCGTCCTGAGGTCTAGACTTCCGGTGTTGAGTAGCATCACTCTTACTTCCTCATCCTTTGCGATACAAATGGATGTGGGTTTGCCTTATGAGCCTTGCCCAATACAGGCACTATGGGTGTAGCAAGAGGCTCTGCCAAATTCCAATAGGACAGGGGTGACAGGTGCAAGCTGGCCCTAGCAAAGCATACCACCCCAAGATGGCAGGCATTGGCACACCTGTGAATGACACCAGTATGTCAGTCAATTGATGGAAGGGATCATCGTGCCTTGATATTGTGGCATTGTTCTTGGTGAGGGTAGGGTGCTACTCAAGGTCAGGGTCAAACTGTCTTGGGCTACGTGCTCAGAGAGCTCTGTACTGTCTCATGTCATGTAGTCCAGGGAGGTATGTGTCAGGTCATTCACACCAGCATGGACATTGACTGAGTCATACCTGTACTTGCCTTGGGGTTACCTGAGTGTTTGTGTTGTGTCAGGTCATAGTGCCCGACAGGCTGCACACTGTTACCCTCACCTCGTTAAGCCTGGTGAATGTGATGTTAGTGTGCCTGATGATAGAGGCACCTAGTACAGGTGTATGAGGTGTGTTGTGTACTGTTAATGGCTGTGAGTGTTCAGCATATTGGCTTTGTGTGATATGTGTTGCTGTAATGCTTCCGTGGTAGTGGTTGCCTGAGTGTCTACTTAGGAGGTCTCTGCTGTAGGCAGACCTGTAGTCCGAGCCTACAAGTATGTTCATGTGTGATCATGTGTTAGTTCTGCTGTCGTGGTAGGTCTATGTGAGACTGGAAGTGTAGTGAGTGTGGTTTCCCTCGCCACCTGACTGGTTATGGCGGTATTGAGTAGACAGAGCCTAGCCTCCAGTTTGGTATATGGTTGCATCACTCACATGAGTTTGAATTTGTTGTTAGGAGGAGGGGGTTGTCTGTGTACATGCAGCTGTTCTAACTGTCTCTGGAGTACCACACTCACCAGCTGGACTGGGGAGGAAACTGACAACTGACCTCTGGACATGCTAGAATACTATTGTGAATTCCGTAATAATTGAAAACAAGGTCCAGTGGGGAGTGAGGGTGTACTGATATTACCTACAACTGCTGACTGATATAAATGGAAACACACCAGGTCAGTTGTGGAGCCTAAGGGTAGCATCCTGCATGACTGGCAGACATCTCTGCAGCTGGCACACAGGCATACATTATGCCTGCACACAGCACGCATAACACATAGCACACAAATCCTGTGGGTCAAACAAGCACAGTCTGTACAGCTATACAACACTACTGCCGCAGTTGTGTTAGGTACCTTTATTGTCCAGTACAGTGAGAACATGCTCACCAGGCTGGACAATGTAGGTCACAGTGATATGCTCATGGAGCACTGTGGTCCACCACATAACACAAACATACAGGTCAGTCAGATGCATGGACACATATGACTCAGTCATTGTCCATGCCACCACAGCTGATGTGGGATGTCCCTCACTGGGATACATGATAGGGAACATGGAAGGGATCACTGAGCAAGTGACACAGGCTGGTAGACCCCTGACCTTGGTTGGCATCAGACCCTCACCAGGGATTCTGACATATTACTGAATGCTAATGAATTAGTGTAGCTATGACACCCTGGCTGAACAGTTCTTAGCATGCTGTCACTGCATTGCTGTGGAATAACGTCTTACCACTCCCACAACAGGTGAAAACATGCAGCACCTGTACATCAGCAACATGTAGACTATATGCCCCAGACCAGGTGTGTATCCCTCACTACTAGGCTGATAGCATCTACATCTCACACTGTATATACACATCCCACCTGCACAGAAGACCACAGTCATAATGTTACCCTGTGCAAATACCATGTATTCACATGTGTCAGGCATCACACATGGTAACTATTGAAGGTCACAGGTACATATGTGTATTGGGCACACACATACATCATGTGTGCATTGCCATAACTGGTTTAATCAATGTCATGCATTATTGTGAGGGACAACCCGCACACATGGGCATTCTGTGTGGGCAAAACACACGTGGCATGTCTGTACTCAAAAGCCATACATAATTGTGATATCGTTTAGAAAGGGGTATGTGCATCCTGTAGTGTGTTTTCCCAGTTGCCAAAAGGGGGATTTCAGTCATACATACTTACCCCCCCCTGCACACACACTTGCTACTTGCTGGATTCAAACCCCTACCTAACTATGTTATGACACTAGAGACGGACGCATTAGCACAGCGCTATTCGCATTACTGGGAGATTCCCTTTCACATGATATACTTATAGGGTGCTGACATCATCAGAGTTTAGAAAGTGGAATGAGCATCCTGTGGTGTGTTTTCCCAGTTGCCAAAAGGGATGTTCTTTTCATACACACTGACACACACACACTTACCCCCCTGCACACACACTTGCCACTTGCTGGATTCAAACCCCTACCTAACTATGTTATGACACTAGAGACGGACGCATTAGCGCAGCGTGCTATTCGCATTACTGGGAGATTTCCTTTCACATGATATACTTATAGGGTGCTGACATCATCAGAGTTTAGAGAGTGTAATGAGCGTCCTGTGGTGTGTTTTCCCAGTTGCCAAAAGGGATGTTTTTTCATACACACTTACACACACTTACCCCCCTTCACACACACTTGCCACTTGCTGGATTCAAACCCCTACCTAACTATGTTATGACACTAGAGACGGACGCATTAGCAGAGCGCACTATTCGGATTACTGAGAGATTCCTTTTCTCCTGATATACTTATAGGGTGCTTACATGATCAGTGTCTAGAAAGGGGAATGAGCATCCTCCGGTGTGTTTTCACAGTTGCTAGGAGTAACATTTGGACCAAGTGTGGGAGTATGCCCAGTTCAGCCTTCCCATGGCATGTTGTGTGAAAGATGTCTCATTTATCTAAGTGTGTGAGCATGCCCAGTGTGGGCTTTCCATATGTTGAACTCTGCAGCACATCACATTTGTGGATGAGTGTGACCTTCAACAAATACCTCCAGTTTATGGTTGTGTGTTCTGTGCCATGTTGTGTAGTTACTGTCCAGATGCTTTTTGTGTGAACACAACAGGGAGTATACTGTGCCTGCAGGTTTTGCATGGGATACTTTGCACACAATTGTCAACATCCGTTCATACTGACCTAACACTGTAGAACTGTATAGTGTAGTGGTTCAGTACTTTCACTGTGGTGGTCAGTATCCTGGGCTTTAGTCCTATCACTGCTTTACATTTCCATAGTGTGCACAACAGCCTGGTTAGGGTCCAGTTGTGCATATCTGCACAAAGGCGGTGCCTCTGCAGACCATGGTAATTACTGCCCCATAAGCTTAACAAGTCTAGTCTGCAAAGCTATGGAGAGGATCATAATTGAGCTCATAAACAAAGATATGGGGGACATACAGACATTGTACCCATCCCATTTTGGCTTGGTCAAGGGCAGATCATGCCTTTTGTACTGGGTTGACATCTTCAAAACGGTCACTTAGGCCATTGTTGGGGAAAGGCAGTCCATACAGCCTACCTTGGCCTTGCAAACACTTTCAACACAATACCCCACTCAGGTATTGTGGAAAACCCTAACAACTGAAATGTAAACCCATGTGTCACAAGATGGGTTGCAAACTGGCTTAAGGACGGGACCCACAGGGTTAGAGTTGCTGGCACTATGTTAGACTCCAGGCTGGTCACAGGTGGTGTCACACAGGGCTCAGTCCTTGGCCCCCATTGTTTGTCATGTACTTCCCAGAAGTACAGGCCAACATGGGAGGACTTTGGCTGACAATGTTTGCAGATGACTGCACACTGGGTGCCATAGTGGACAGTGCATCAGACACGGATATCCTTCACAAGGGACTCACGGTAACTGATAGCTGGTGCCAGAGCCATGGCCTGAAGTCAAAGTGCACAACATGTGGCTGGAAAGACCTTCTACATTGCCCACCTGATCAGGATGGGATTCACATCCAGATCTAGTGGGTGATTGTTCCCCTGTACTCTTCACTTATCAGAACGGTGATCAAGTAGAATGCCCTATTCTGGATGCATCTCACCCAACATCTGCAGCAATTGGAGACACCCTGAATGTCCCCCACCTAAAGGATCAAGGAACCCCAACAGCTGTCATATGCTGCCAGATTGAAGACACTCCCACTCTATTCACTCACATACAGTCTGCTTAGAGGTGACATGTGCCTGACATGCAAGGCCATGTCCAAACAGGGATTAATGGACATGCTCCACCTCAGAATCGGCAGATCCACCTGAACCACTAGTGCAGGTGACTTACACCTTAGCAGGGATGTACGTTGGACATGTTGGAGGGATGGAGTTATCACCTGGAGACTCCCTATGCTGTGGAATACAATCCCGGTCCATGTGAGGCAGAGCACCTTGCTGGCTGTGTTCAAGAGGTATCTTGACCTGTGGATGGAAGGTCATACGTTTAACCCGGGGATCGTCACTGTCACTGCTGGAGAGAGGCATGACAAAATAATGGGCACAGTACTGTTTCCATATAAGGGTGTTCAAGAGGTATCTTGACCTGTGGATGGAAGGTCATACGTTTAACCCGGGGATCGTCACTGTGTCACTGCTGGAGAGAGGCATGACAAAATAATGGGCACAGTACTGTTTCCATATAAGGGGTGGTGTACGCCAATGAACTCTGTGCTAGGCTTATACCTGCCTTAGGGAAGATAGCCTAGTATAAACCTATGTACCTATGAACCTATCTGACCATGTTGCATTATGTTCAGATGTGAACTACTTACAACAGCCTCATCCAACATTAGTAGTGTATTCCACAACATGGGTGTACATTGGCAAACACTACCAATGTGCCCTAGGCCATTTTTAATGCTAGTCGGAGAGTGTGTTTGTCCATCAACACATTGTAAGTGTAGTTTGCCATGACATATGTCTTTAGTATACTGTGCCTCTGTCTACCTGTGACATAACATTGATACCCAGGGTAAACCTCCCATCTCCCATCCACTCATTAGGATTCCTGTTGAGGGACTCAGCAGTGTCTCTGGACAACCTGTACTGGTAGTTTACTCATGCGTGGGGGTGGCTTCTGTGTTATGGATAATGCAGTACAGCCTGTCCTATGTATGTCAGTGCTGGGGTTCAGGTCCCTCATGTGCATAGCTCCCTGCCATTCAGATTGTACAAGGTGCAGCATGTGCATTGATTCCAGCTTGGACATGGCTTTCTACATCAGGCACAGCTTGCATCTGGGTGGACAGCATGGCAGTGTGTGGAGCTGCACTCTGTTTAATCAGGCTACACATTACATGTGTTCCAGCTCTTTCATACTCCTGGTGAGGTACTGTTGTGGACTTTACAGGTGCTGGATGTGTCTGCATGAGGTACACCCCACAGGGGCTGTTGTGGTCATTTCTAATGCTGATGAAAGATAACTGCAGAACCACAATGACCTCCCCTTAGCTAGATGTCAGACTGCATGGACCATGCAATCACAAATAAAAACAGGACCCTCTCCACAAAGGGATAGTGTCCTGTCTGGTGGACCCCAGCCATAAACAAACTGTATGACAGATTAGGGTTACTAATGCAAGACAGAGCTACATCTCCAAAGGAAGACAGCTGTGATCAGCACTAGTAGAAAGCTACATTATCTCATAAAGACATGCAAGGTCAACTTGGGGACATAAATCACCAAAGACAATGAAGGTAACCACACTGCTTTCTTCAGTTATGTCAGACACCTGGTTGTGAACCCTCAGATATGCTCAGAGTTGGTACACAACAACATATATTCCAGTGACCTGACAGATATTGGCAACATTCCGGCGGACAGCTTCAGTGTGATTTACCCCCTCCCTCACCCCCAAAAGAAGATAGTTATCACTGCTGTATGTAACCTCACTGTCATCTTGGATGTCCATGTGAGAGCCGCACTCAGCAAAGACAAGTACACAGCATCCATGGGACCTGCTGGTATCCCCGGTTGCATGCTATGTGAACTCCAGAAGGGGCTGGACCCGTATATACAACTGTTATTTAACCTTAGTCTTGCTACAGGATATGTACCTGAACACTGGCATACGGCAACAGTGGTCCCACTCCACAAAGGAGATGCCTCCACAAACCATGGCAACTACCACCACACAAGCTTAACCAGCCTTGTCTGCAAAGCTATGGGAAGAGTCATTATGGAGCTCTTACACAGACACTTTGCTGACCTACGGACCCTTGTTCCCACCTAGTTCAGCTTTGTACAGGGCAGATCCTGCCTTTTGCACCTAGTTGACTACTATGAAATTGTCAGTAGGGCCATCGATGAGGGCTATGCAGTCAACACAGCCTACCTGCACTTGGCTAAGGCCTGTGACATAATACCACACTCAGGCATCATAGCTAAGCTCAACAGCTGACATAACAGCATATGTCACAGGATAGGTTGCAAAATGGCTAAGAAACAGAACCCATACAGTCAACATTGCAGGTGCCTTGTCAGATTCGAAGTCAGTCACAGGTGGTGTCCCACAAGGATGTGTCCTGGGACCCCTCTTAATTGGCATTTACTTTTCAGATGTGAAAGCAAACATAGGGGGGTTGTGGCTGACAAAGTTTGCAGATGACTGCAACCTAGGCACCATAGTGAATACATCAGCCGGCACACACATACTACAGAATGCCGTCACAAAGGTGGATAGCTGGTGCCAGACGCATGGCCTGAAACTGAATGCAACTGATGTGTATTCATCCCCTTTGGGAGGAACAAAGTACCCACAGATCAATACATAGACAGCAACCCACTGAGCACAGACAACAAATCAGACACCTGGGGACACATGTAGATAGTGACATCTCTTTGACACCCCTGTTGCCAAAGTGGTTAGGAAGACTTTCTATCTTGCCCACCTTATCATGGAGGGTTTTCCATCCAGATCATAGGAGGTCATTGTTCCACTATCCTTCTCCTTATCAGGCCCATGATTGAATACAAAGCCCCATATGGTATGTACCTCGCCCAGCACTTGCAACAGCTGGAGACACCCCAAAAGTACCTACCATGAAGATCAGGGTTCTTCAACATATGTCATATGCTTCCAGAATAGAGGAATCCAGCTTTGTTCAGTGTCATACCGCATACTTACAGGTGACCTATGCCTGACATACAAGACCATGTCCAATCAGGATTTGGTGGAAATGCTCCACTGCAAGCAATCCAAATCCACCAGAGCCATGAGAGCTGAGGATTTGAACCTCAGCACATACATGTATAGGACATGCTGGAGGGACAGAGTCATAACTCAGAGGCATCTCACACTCTAGCAGAGTATCCCAGTTCATGTTTGACAGAGTCCCTCACTGACTCTCTTCAGGAGACATCTGGACAACTGCATATGAGACGGAGGCACAGACTAGACAGAGGCACAGTCATGTTATTCAATTACGTAAGGGGGTCATAATGTGTCACTACTAAGTCAGAGGCACAATATTCAGAATCTATTCTGTACACTTATTACCACTATAAGGGGTGGCAATAGCCACATCACTATGGCTAGGTTTATACATGCACTAGGGCAGATAGCCTAGTAGTAGACTATGACACTATGAAACACTGATGTGTAGGTATTGTCAGTCAAACACTATGATGTGGTTTGGGGGGCTTGATATCTCCCTGTATTCCAACATTGTTTTGTCTATTCCTTCTAGCATGTCTAGGGATCAGTTGCTAGTGTCCTCTCCTGCTCAGCTGGTGAACCTGGGAATATTGAGGCAATGTTACACTTGCCTCATGTACACCGACAACCCTCTCCTTCTCCCATAAAACACACATACATGTGAGAGATGCAACTATATAGCCAAAGTGGAGGCTGAGCTCTCTCAACATAGGACTAGCAAGACCAGAGAGAAGGTGACGGTAACCACACACATCACAAATCCAGTCTCACATGGCACTATCACAACTTAAGATCATACACAGACACACAGAGACATACTCGGAGGCTCTGATCAGAATTCTACCAAAACAGCAGTGGCCACCACAGCAGACACTCACACAACTGCCTCCACAGGGAACAGCACATGCAACACATTGACCACAGAGTCAGTGTGCCAAACAGTCACAGCCCTTAAGGCCAAACACAATGCCAGACACACTTGTCATAGGTGACTCCATAGTCAGACACACTGACGTCCCGCTTACCAGATTGAGTACGGAGGAGGTCACAGTAAGCTGCCTATCGGGCACTGGAATCCACCACATAATGCAAGCACTCAGGTCACTCAACTGCAAGTACAAGTCTGACCCAGTCATTATCCATGCTGGTGTGAATGACCTGAGATGTACCTCCCTGGACTACATGGAAAGAGACATAGAGGATCCCTCTGATTATGTAGGCCAGGCAGGTATGACTCTGACCTTCAGCAGTATCCTACCTTCACCAAGTATGATGCCACATAAGCAGAGACAAGATGATCAGCTGTAATAATTTGCTTAAACTATGGTGTCATTCAAAGGGGGTCCAATGTCTGTCTGCCTGGGATGACATGCTGGACAGGCCACGCTGATTTGCAAGGGACAGCTTGCACCTGTCACCCCTGGGCTTCCGGATTTCGGCTGATGCTCTTGCCACCCCCATTGTGCCTTTTTTATGCAAGGATTCAGATTCTACACCTACCACCCTAGAACACAGTAAAGGAAAGACACTAAGGGTAATGCTGCTCAATGCCAGAGGTCTCAACCTCAAGCTGCACACACTCTATGCCCTTCTCAGTATGTAGCACATTGATGTCTGTGCTGTGCCTCAAACCTGGTTCACAGCTTCTGACAGCACCCCGGCACTATCGGGTGTTACCTCATATCATGCGTTCCGGCACCAGAATCCGGACAACACCAAGAAAGGAGGGTGGGTGTCCATATTCATCAAGGACACCCTCACCTCATGGTTGGTGGCAACACACGATGCATCGGAGACCATCCAGGTGCCAGTGACCGTAGGCAAGACTGCTCTGCAGTTTGTAGCATGTTACATGCCACCCTCTCAAGGTACCTCACACAGCTGTCCTGCAAACACTGAAGGGGATAAATGTATCTCCAAACACCATCCTACTGGGTGATTCCAACTATCCACATATAGACTGGGATCACTAATCAAGCCACAACACTCTAACACAAAGGTTCCAAGAGTTCATACACTCAAATGCCATGGAACAACTGGTCCCAATCCCCACAAGTGGAGGCAACATACTAGAACTCATCATCACGAACATGGGGTCACACTGTTCAACACCAGAAGTATACCCATCATTGGTGAGATCAGATCATGGACTAATCTCAGTGGGAGTCCACATCCCACCCACACCCCAGATAGAAAAACAAACAGTGAAGACTTTCTCAAATGCTGACTTCACATTTCTAAGGACTGGTGTGGTCTCTTTCAAGGCCCCCAAGCCAGCGGACACCATTACCCAAGCCACTGTATCACTTACAAATGCCTTCTACCAGCACCTCCAGGACTGCATGGATCAGGCAATCCCAAACAAAACAAAGACTCTTTGTACCACAGGCAAGCATCCAGTCTGGTGGACCCTAGCCATAAACAAGCTCTACAACACAAGGAAGGAGCTACTACGAGATAGAGCAAAATCCGTAGAAGGAAGACACCCTGCTCATTGTGAGTAAAACACTGGGTTCCCCCATAGAATCATCCGAGGCAAGTTTTGAGAGTAAACCCACTCAGGACTCAAGGGACAATCATGAGGCCTTTTTTACCTATGTTTGAAACCTGGGAGGGAACTCCCAGATATGCTCAGAATTAGTTCAGAATGATGTAAATATCACTGAACCTACAGACATTGCCAACATACTGGCTGACAGGTTCAGTGCAAATTCCCCCCCCTCCCCCCAACTGGAGGGGTATCTACACCAGAGGATTGTAGCCCCCCAAACATCTCCAATGCTGGGGTGGGAACTGCTCTATCCAAGGCAGAAAACACTTTATCAATGGGACCAGATGGTGTCCCCAGTTGTGTGCTCCATGAACTCAAGGAGTAATTACACCCGCAGTTAGGGCAGCTGTTTAATCTTAGCCTCACCTCAGGATATGTGCCCAAGGAGTGGCATACGACAATGGTGGACCCACTTCACAAAGGAGGTGCCTCCACCAACCCCGGAAACTACCATCCCATCAGCTTGACAAGCCTGCTCTGCTAAGCTATGGAGAGGATCATAATGGGAATTATAAATGAAGACATAGGGGACTTGCAGACATTGGATTCAATCCAGTTTGGCTTTGTCAAGGGCAGATCATGCCTTTTAAACTTGGTTGACATTTTCAAGACAGTCACCCAGGCCATTGACGTGGGCAAGGCAGTCCACACAGCCTACCTTGACCTGGCAAAGGCTTTCGACACAATACCCCACTCAGGTATCATTGAAAACATCACCAGCTTAATTGTGAACCCATACATCACAGCATGAGTTGCAAACTGGCTAAGTGACGGAACACACAGGGTCAAAGTTGCTGGTGCCATGTCACACTCCAGAGCTGTCACAAGTGGTGTCCCACAGGGCTCAGTCCTGGGCCCACATTTGTTCAGCATCTACTTTTCAGAAGTACGAGCAAACACAGGAGGATTATGGCTGACAAAGTTTGAAGATGACTGCAAACTGGGAAGCATAGTTGGAAACCCATCTGACACAGACATCCTTCAGAAGGGTCTCAGACACAGATAACTGGTGCCAGAGCCATGGCCTTATGCTAAATGCTAAACAATGCATAGTCATACCCTTCGGGAACAACAGGGTTACCCCTAGTTCCCATCTAGGTGGCAATCCTCAAAGCACAGAAGAGGTTATCAGGGTCCTGGGCACCCAGGTTGACAGTAATATTTCGTTTGACACTCACATTGCCAGAGTAGGCCTGGGGCAGTTCCTGCTATTAGGACAGAGATGTGACGTGGTAGTGTCAGGGTGCTGATATGGGCTTTGACCCTGTTTTCTATTACAACACTGATATCTACATTCTCTATACTGTGTGCGTTTACACTGCACGCATTTATACTTCTGGCATTGGGTAGCATTACATCTAGGTTACTATCGCTTGTGGTACCTATGAGGTAGGTTTGTGTTTTTTGTGGTTTATGATTGGTGTGGGTGGATGTTAGTCGGGTCCTCAGGTGTGCATATGGTACATGGTATTACATTACTTAACACATGGCATTCATGCCTCAGGTGGTGCTGCAGGGCTGCCTCTGTCGGATGCACATACTACACTCCCTGTACATGTTTGGAAGCAGGTTGTGTCATGTTAGGCATCCCTGTTACTATGAGTGAGTCAGAGCGGGTATCAGTCCCAGTGTTCCTACTGACCAAGTGTATGTGCTATGCGTTGCCTCTTTGCCAAGGCCAGGGCATACTGGGCACACCTCCTTCTGCCTACTGGGACAAGGTCAGGTTCCTCCTCCTCTGAGTCACCCTCTGCCTGTGGTGGCCTTGGCAATGGTGGGGGGATGTTAGGCCCAGCCCTGTGCTGGTCCTGCTGCAGCTGTTTCCGCAGGATCATATTATGTAGCATAGCACATATCATGACCATTTGGGTACATGTAGTTGGTGTGTACTGCAAGGCTCCACCAGATGTGTCCAGACACCGGAACCATGACTTGAGCAGCCCAAACACACTTTCTATGACATTACATGTTTGTGCGTGTGCCTCATTATGGCGTTCCTGTTCAGGTGTGTGTGCATTTCTGATGGGTGTCATCAGCCACGGCTCAAGTGCATAACCTGCATCCCCCACTAGGTGTCCGTGTGGGAAGTCCCCACTGGCAAATGATTGGTACAGCTGCATCAGATGCCAGATGTGGGAATCGTGGTAGCTCCCAGGGCAGCCAGCACACACATTCATTATTATGCCCTGGGCATCACACACGACCTGGCAGTTGATGGAGGGGTATCCCTTGCGGTTAATGTAGACACTACCCCCCCTCACCAGCTGGTGCTTTGATGTGTACGTGCCTGCAGTCTATTGCACCCAGCACCTCAGGGTATCCCGCTATTTGCTGGAAGAGACGCATATTGCTGGCCACAACCTCACTGTCATTAGGGACATATATATGATCACCGACATGTGCTGACATGGCATCCAGGAACTGGTGCAGTACCTTGGAGGCTGATGCCTGTGATATCCCCATCATATCACCAGTTGGTCTCTGGAAGGTACCTGTTGCTAGTATTCTTAGGCCAACACATACCTTGGTTTCCACTGGGATGGGTTCCCCTCTGTTGGTTGTGTGTGTGAGATGTGGCCTGCACAGCTCAACAATCTGCTGCAGAAGATCTCTGTCCACTCTGTAGCGCTCTACTATCTCCAGCTCATGTAACCCATGGTAGGTGACCCTGGGCCTGTATACTCTTCTTCTCCTCACTCTGGGTTGTCTGCCAGCATCTGCATTGACACCACCCTCAGCAATTCGCCTTTGCCTGATTATAACAGCTATGGCAGCCCTTGCCTGATTATAACAGCTATAGCAGCCCCTAGCATTTCTGCTCTGAGTTCAGCTTTTTCAGTTTTCAATTCTGATAGCTTACTTTCTTGCAGTATCTCTTGTGAGAAACACCCTGCACTGCTCTTTGCAGTGTTTTAAGTGCTGGGTTGGGCTCCTAGTCTGCCTGCATAATTGCCTGCTTCCAATTGTTTCCAACAATTAACTGCAGCAGTATCCTCTGGCAGTTTCCGTGTAATTTAGTTGTTTCCTGTTTCCTCTCTGTTTCCTGAGGGGGAGCAATGTGCACACCAGCTTAAACTTAAATGCGCGCACACATCCCTACACGGTGTTACACGCGCGCACACATCCTTACACGGTGTGAACTAGGCTGATTCATGTTAATACGCGCGCACACTGCCTTAAACACGTGCACGCCCGTGCAAACTGTTGTACACGGTTTGCAACACACTCCCATATGTTGGGCCTGCCTTACACGCGCGCATGCACGTATATCAAGAAACTTTGAGTGTAGGGATAGCGTAAGCCTTCAGTTTCTTGACTTTCCTAGTGTTCTGTTGGGACACACCTCCCTCCCTGAAGTCTGTCTGTCATCTTTCACCTTACATTGCCCTCCAATCTGGTACATTTGTATCTATCCTTCCCCCCCGTGATGTCACCTACCTCTCACTCTGTTCCCCCCCCGTGATGTCACCTACCTCTTACTCTGTTCCTCCCCTTCTCTAACTCTTACACTACTCAGAAAGTGCTCATTACCTATGTGGCAGTGTGATTCAGTATTGTAACCCTCATTTACATAGGATTGCCTAGTAATGACTAGTTACATGTCTTACACGGAGCTTCCCTTGACAACCACTAAACGGAGGCCATATTGTTTTTGGTCTGCAAGTCCCTCCATTGACATTACATGTAATACATAAATCCCACAATTGTGGGCTTATAAGCTTCGGTTTTTAGTTTTAGGTAGCACACCCGTTTATGCTGGTGTGCGCTGCAGTTAAACCTCAAAATCCCGTGAAAAAAAAAAAAGTTATATTACATATTTTTGCAACACTTTTTCATGCCAATGGCCACATATTTGGCCATTGGCATGCTTAATGACACAAATGCACCCTTTATTTGGAGCTGACATAGCTGACAACTGAGTACATTTCTGCAAAATTAAAAACGGAGCTGAGTACATTTCTGCAGCTAACACATCCATTACATGGACTGGTTTCTGCTTCGTGGATCGCTCAGATACCTCATTTGCATATCTTTGAGCTGCAAATGAGGTATTGAGCATTTCCACGCTCAGTCCGTGTAAGAGACATGTTAGCTGTCTCTTACAGGGAGATTTGGGCTGTTCCTGAATCGGGAGGCTTACACGGAGGCTTACACTACTCTTGAACTCAGTGTAAGCCTTCCTGAATCCGGCCCTATGCTTCTTAGTAAACCATCTGTTACTCACCAACCTGATGCCTCCATTATTTGTCATTCAGTACATCTCCTAACCAAATGCTTTAGTGAACTCAGAGTAAATTATATCCACCACCTCATTTACCGGATTGCTGCTTTCCCAAACAGAAGAGCCCTCTGGGTTCATCGGGAATCCCTTTATTTTTATATTACTGTAGTGCATTTATTAACATCTACTGAGTACGTGGGCTGATACAAAGTGGTCTCTCTTCAGAAACAACTTGGACAAAACAGTAAAAATGCTAGAAAGTATAGAGAATACTTGCAGAGGATGTTATAACATGGGAGACTCACAGGTTAGATATCAGTAGCAATTAATACTAATACAGCCTCAATATAATTGCAAATTCCTTGACAATTTATTCCGTGTAGATACATTTTCAAAGTAGAGTTCTTGACTGATAACATTAGTTAATTATAGCATTTTGATGGTTATCTGGAATACAAGATTCCAGTAAATGACAGCTGAGATTTACTACTATTAGATTTTGTCAATTATTCTGTTTATAACCAAGATAAGGCCAATAGTCATTCACTTCATCCCAATTCCTGCTTCTGTAATGTGACATTACCCCCCAATGCCTTTCTTAAGCTGCTTGCATTTCCCCAAATTTCCAGAGACTGAAACAAATATTACAAGTTAAAACGTCATATCGTGGAAATAGCAAAGGGCCAAGCCCAAGATGTGAATGAGCAGAAGAAACATTTCAGCAACATGAGTTACGGTACGGCAATAATCTAAACCAAAAGGAAGAAAAATAAAAAGGGATGCATACACAATGTATTTTTCAGTAATTCATACTAAATGAAGATTTAAAATTCTGTAAGGAAAAAACAGGGAAAATGCTTAAAGTTATTAAGCAAAGCAAAAAAGACATGCATACACAAATTGTTCAGTAGTTTATATTAAATGAATGTTTATCTGCATGTCTAAGGAAGAAACAAGGAAAATTCTGAAAGTCAGTTAAGCAAAGTAAAAGGAATGCACTCACAATATATTGTTTAAAGGTTCATACAAATTAAAGTTTATCTACAAGTCTGCCAAGACAGATTATTTCGGTAGCGTGCTAAACTTGAGTGAGTGATGTACTTGTACCCACCTTGTGGTTACATTCTGCACTGACAACACCGGCAGCTGAAAAAATTCAGTACAACATTGCTGTCTGAGCAGCTTCGTCATGTGGTTTCACAAGTCTCACCACAGAAATCATTTTAGGAGCAAAAAAGTTTAAATTCTGCAGTAATTTGTGGTTGTCTGACAGCACGTACTTTTTCACATCTCACGGAAGTTGCTAAACAGATCTTACTGTAATTTAATGTAATATGCAGCAGTAACTGATTTTACCTCAGGGGAAGTACACGGTTTTACTTGTACAACCAGAAATATGCACATATGCTAAAAAAGAACACATCATATTTTTTATTTTTAATATTACCCTGTTTTGATTTAATGTAAACTAGCCATTTAGTAACCCAGTCTCATTTATTTGATAGTGTACTGCAACTCACTGCTTCTTGATCCCACACAAGCATTTTGTTTGGTTACTAAATTAGAATTATCTGTCTTCCCCAGCATTAACAGAGAAATTGCACTACATCACCCTGTCCTGACCCCAGCATTAACAGAGAAATTGCACTACATCACCCTGTCCTGACCCCCTCACTAATGAGTCAAAAACTGTATTACAGTGGTTTTCTTTTTTCTAGCACTGGCATCTGCACTTTATGCTTTGATAACTCTGCTGACTTCCCCTTAGGGAGACTTTGTATGAATGTAAATATGACAGTGTTGCACTTTCATAGGTGTTTACTAGGTTAACGATCACAAGGGCCTTTTTAAGCCTAGCCATGCATCCCAAATCTGACAAGTTCTAACACCCTTAAGTGTAAGCATGGGCCTGGGAGATGAAACATTTGCAGATTACCTTTGTCCATTGGAAACATAGCTGCCAATCCATGGGTGAATTTCCCATTCCCCATCCAGCTGTTCAAGCTGTACTTGAACTGGGTTAGGGAGGAACTCTGCTTCACTTGGATGGGGAGCATGTTCCAGAGATGGGGTAGTCTCTGGGATCCATACCTATGTCTCCAGCAGGTCCTATTTCTATCATAGGTAAAGCTTAAGTCTTTAGAATGAGTAATTTTGGTGATATTTGTTTTGCTGATATGCAGGAGTTCCATCAGAGTGGGGTCTACAATGCCATGTATGCCAGGCATAGATCTCCCCTCAACAGTCTGTAGGAGACAAAGTGCAGAGACAGGGCCTTGAGGCAGTCTGCATAGGGCGTTTTACTTACGCCCTGTATTCTTTTAGTGAGGAACCTCTGTGGACGTTCCATTTATTGGATATGTCTGCTTAGGTACATACCAAAGGGGGCATTGTACTCAATGATAGGTCTGATGAATGCCAAATACAGTGGAGCAATGGACTTCCTTGGATCTAGATGCCATACCTTTGTTTATAACTTGCACAGCATAGAAGGATTTCCTCATTCCTGTAAACATGTGATGGTCAAAGGCTAGATTACGATTTGTGCGTTTCCCCAAGTCCCTGAATACTAGGTCAACTCTAAGGGGTATGTTGTCAATAATGATAGTTACCAAGGGTGGAGGACTTCCCGAAGAATACTATTATGTATTTCTTGGCATTTAGTTTTAGCCCATGGCTGTGACACTAGTTGTCTGTCTGTGTCAGTCCTTCCTGGGGCACATTTGTGTCAGTGTGGGATTCAGTGATGGCTCCTAATTTGCAATCATCTGAAAATGTAGTCAGCCAGAGACCACTGACATTGGCTTTGATAAGTAAATGCCAAAAAGGAGTGGTCCAAGGACTGATCCTTGAAAGGACTCCACTTGTGACAGACCTCTTTGTAGAGGTGGACTCCCTAATTTTAACTTTCTGGGTCCTGTGAGCCAGTTGGCTATCCACCGGATGATGTGCGGGTTTGTACCTAACCTCTTGAGTTTGTCAAAAAATGCCCAAGTGGGGTATTGTGTCAAATGCATTGACCAGGTCAGGGTAGGCAGTGTGAACCATTTTTGCCCTCATCCATTGCTTTGGTGAGCTTCTCAAAGAAGTCCACCCAGGTTGAGTAGGCATGATCTGCCCTTGATGAAACCAAACTGGGTTGGGTCCAGTGTCTTGAGGTTTACTATATAATCCTTGATCATTTCCATGGCTTTGCAAGACTAGGGAGACTTATGGGCCTGTAGTTTCCAGGGGCTGTAGATGGCCCACCTTTCTGCAGAGGGATGACTGTTGTTCTCCACTCATGAGACATGAAGCTTGTTTGGAGGCTACAGTTAAATAGCAATTCCAGAGGGCCTGATAGGTCATGTTTCATGCAATTTAGAAGGCATCCTTGGATACTGTCTTGAGCCCATTGATGCAGAGTTCTTGACCTTGGAGAGAGAGCATTAAGGACCTGTCCCCTAGTGATAGCAGGGGGAGTTATATTTGATGGCATTTCCTGAAGGAAGGTTGAGAGGAACAGACAGGGAAAAGTTGGAGATGAATTTGTCACCTAGTAGGTTTTCTGTATTTTCTGGCTCAGTATAGGTGGCTCCATTTACAGTGATCTGTGCACACAATTGTATTGCCTTTGAGGCTGAAGACATAGCTGAATAAAGTCTTGTGGTTGTCCTTATCTTTTACATGGGTGGCCAAATTTACCTCAGATTTGGCTTTGATGGACTTTATTTGTCCTCTAAGTTGTTTCTTAGCTGGATGACTGTGCTTTTATCCTGCTGGGTGTTGCACCTCCTAATTTTTGCCAGGATTTTCTTCCTTCTGTTATACAGCATATTTATTTTGCGAGTCTACCAGGGTGGCTTTTTTATGTTAGTTCTGTACTTCTTCCTGGTGGGTAACGCTGCTTCTATGCAACTATTAACATGCCTGTATAGGGATTATGTGAACAGTTCTGCATAGGCAGAAGTGTTCAGAGTTTATGGGGGCTTCACATTTTGCCAGGTTATCACTTACTAGCAAGAAGTTAGGCTTAGAGTAGTTCCCAAATATTCCAGGGTTAGCTGGGTGTCCAGGTTTTATTTTTACTTCAAAGGAGACCATTCTGTGGTCTGACCTTATCAGAGAAGACATTACACCAAGGAGTGTGAAGCACTCTTCCCACATTAGTGAGGACTAGATCCAGTATGGTTGCACCCCTGGTTGGTGTACCGACAATCTGGTCCAGGGAGTGTGTTTACAAAATCCAAGAATATCTGTGCCTGTACGTTTAGCATCATATAGGTTTCCCAGTTAATAGTGGGATAATTAAAGTTGCCCATGAATATGGTACAGAGTTGGATGTTGAGCATTTCCAGTAAGTTTAAATACATGATATGGGTTTCCTAAGTCATAAAGGAGGACCTATAGCTTGCAAGGAAGTGGTATTAGATTTTGTCTATGGTAATTTGAACATAGAGTAGCTCACATGCATTGTTCTGTTTGACCAGCCTTGATGTATATTTATTTTTGATGTAAATCAAGACATCTCCACCTTTAGTCTCTTGTCTATGTAGTTGTTGTTGTTGTCTTTCAGCTTTTCCCGGTTAGGGGTCACCACAGCGGAACTCCGGTCCGCTAATGATTGGCAGTAGATTTTGACTAACGCTGAGGTGCCAGCTTGATGTTCAACCTTCAACGAAAGCACGCCCATTTACACATGTCTGTCTATTTAGTAGCTAGTCTAAATGTGTGGAAAGCATTATAACCTTGCACTGTTGGTGTGCTTTCTGTGGCTTTAAACCAGGTCTCAGTGACTGCACAGACATCAGCAGCCTCTAGAGTGCAGAGAGCTTCTAAGTAGTAAAGTTTTTTTGTTTAGAATCCTGGCATTGAGCAGTAATATAGATTTTCTTGGTTTTGATTTGCTATGTCGGAAGTACTTTCAGTTTGGCAATGCCTAAAAAAGGCACTACGGAGGAAGACAATGTTTTAGCCAATATTCAAAAGCATAGAGGGGAGAGGTCTGGACAATCCCTGGCAAAGCAGCATAGTCTGATGACCATCTCCTTTCTATGCTAACAGATTAGAATAACACCAGAAACTAAGCCAATTATTAAAAGTTATTCTTCTTTTGTTCGTATTGCAACATCATCCTTCGATGATGCTAGGCTCATACCAGCCTGGGACACATTCCGAGAGCTCTACGATGTCTCTCTTCATATAGTTTAGGGAGGTATGTCTCAGGTCATTTACATGCACATGGGCTATGACGGAGTCATACTGGTACTTGTGGTCCAGTGACATGAGTGCCTGCGTAATGTGTCGGATCCTAGCCCCCGATAAGCAACTGACTGAGTTTCTCCTTATTCAGCCTGGTGAGATCAATGAGATCAATGTGTCTCACAACTGAGTCTCCAATGACCAGAATGTTGGACTGTGTGCTGTCTTGCCTTATGGGCTTAGAAGTAGAGGCTCCATGAGATGAGATATGACTGTACGTGTTGATGTGGGTGTTGTTTTGAAATGGTACATTTGGGGCTGCTGAGAGTATTTGTTATGTGTACTTCATCTAGGAGATCTTTGGAGTTTAGGAAGGTTACATTCAAGTGCCTCAGCATACGTGGGTCTATATGTCTGTCTGTTTTAAATTGTGTGTGATGGGTGCAGTGTGTACTTGCCAACTTTATTGACATTAGGAGTACTTTTATGAGAGACCTTTGCCTCCAGTGACGTTGTAAATACATCTCTCACATACCATATCAGTTTGAGAATTAACTGGTCATCAGCAGACATGAGGCAATTTTTTACATTGCCTCAGGATGCCCATATCCACCAAACTGGTAATGGAGATAGTGGGGAAGTTCATATCCATGGCAACAGACCATTTTGATTGATAAGGCAGTTGGAGTGAGAATATAAAGCAATGTCAGGAGTATCCAGTTTGCAACTGTGGGGACAGTACTTGCCACTGCAAACTTAGTCTTGTGTGCAACTAGGTATTGGTGAAAGTTCAATTGTGCTTTTACAGGAAAAATGTCACAAGGTGTCTGTGTCTATACAAGACATTGACAAACACTTAAGGGGAAACTACTAAGTGACCTTGAACATTTAACAATGAGGTATTTAGTTAGATATTCTGAAGTTAGAAACAAATCAAGCAGTACGTATTGAAAACAAAGAATTAGTTTCTTAAGAATTATGAAAATGGGGCAGTCATGTGAATGGCTACTGCCTGGCTTCTACTAGTGCTGGTCTCACCACAGCTTCACTCTGCTGGGAAACAGTGTTCCTTTTCTTTTTCTCTCACCAGAAGCAAATCATTAGCACCAATCCCAAAATCAGAAGCAGGCCACAGCCTGTTTGGGAATCCACAGTCTTGTCCCAGATGATGTAGGCTTGTAGTCTTTTCCTGGTAGATGCCTTGAATAGCAACCAGCCCAATCAAGAAGATCAAGCACAGACAGTCACTACCCACCCAGAATCAGAGTCAGGAATCAATATACTCTGCTCCTTCTCTCAACCAGGAGCAGAATATAAGCTTAGGCTTTCTGGTGATCAAGCACTAATCCCAAGATGGCTATTGAGAGGCAGAATGTGGGCTCTCCAATAATTGGTGGTCTTGTAATAGAAGTTGCAGATTATAAAGATAAGATGGAAAAAGATGGTCAATAGCCTAAGGGCTGCAGTGTGCACTAAGCAGTTGGATATGGAAGAGGGGGTAACTTGCTTTAGCCAAGTGGAGAGCCACTAATTTTAAATGAGAAAGATAGATTGAAGGGGGTGGGTACTTTGTATTCTGATTCTATAAAATACAGTGGGATGACCAATAAACAAATAGTTGAAGGGGAATGATTTCACAAAATGAAATGTTGTGATTACTCAACAGTCAATGAAAGGGGAGAAAGAAGGAAATATATGGTCAAATTAACATAAGGGGCAGGCAACTAGAAATAAAAAATTCTGTGTGACTCACAAGAGACACAGCTCTGGTCTCTTTCCTAGTTTTAATATGCAATTAAAAGCATACTACAAATAAAACACAATATAAAGAAAACAAACCACAATATACAAAATAGAAGAAGGCAGTAAAGTAATACAAAATACAAGAAAGCAAAAGCAAACTAACCTTTCTCTCGCAGTAAGATGTAGCAGAGTCTGAGTGAGCTTTTCCAGTACATTGAATCAAGGAACAAAACACTCCATACTGCTAAACTTCAGAAGATGTCAATCACCCTATCAGCTATTTGAGTATCAAACAGTCTCATAACTTTCAGAAATGGTTATGAATGCAGATAGTTTAGAAAGTCCAATCCTTATTGGGGCCAGCCTTCTGAAACCCACAGCACCCTTTCAGTTATATTATTCAGACTTGACTTTAACTGGTTTTTAACTCGTCTGAGATTAGTTTCATCCATGGCCCTTTTCAGTCCTCACAAGTACATGCACTTTATGATTTTGTACTCTACCTTTATGGCTTTGGATACACGTTTAACCTACTGTTATCTACCTACAACTCATAAAACAGACAACAAGTTCTTTTATTCTTTCCTTTTAATGGAAACTGTCAGAACCACCCATTATCATCATATGCAGCTCTTCCTTTTAATGCTGTACTTGGCCTGAATATTGCTGATCTCTGTCTGCATTTTAGTTTGAATTGAAGTTTTTCATTTAGGCTTGTTTACTTCTGTTTAGCATATTATTCTTATATTACATTTCTTTTGTTTTAAGTTTTCTGTTGGAGTTTTAAGAGGTCTTGGCTAGAAAAAAGATGGCAAATAATTTTTTTGCAAACGGTGAACAACATCAGTTAATTAGTGGGAAGAACTGAGAAATAGCATGCCTCATTAAACTAGAAATATTTCTATTTAGCTGGAGTGCTTGTTTGGCTTGCTTGCTGTACTCTGCCTGAATATTGTTGATCTCTGTCTGCATTTTAGTTTTCCCACCTACCCACACAACCATCGTTGTATTTTTTGAGTTGCCCACCACTACTATAAATCTGAGTTTGGTCACTCCTCCCAGTCCTCTCTCAACAGCTCATTCTTCCAAGTACAGAGATCATTTGGGAAGGCCCCGCTCTTAGTTTCTTAACGTTGAATCATCTTCTGCTTACTCTCTTCCCACTTAACTGAAAAAAAATTGCGCTTTATTGCTGATTTTACTGCGTTTGTGTTTCTTCCTACTTTATTTTACTCTGCTGCTTGTTCTTAAAAAAAAGTGTTCACCTGCATGTATTCTGTTGCATTTATTACAATTTAATCAGGCTACTAACAAGCAGTAACTAACTGTTACCTTCACCTAGAATGATGCCTCAGTACAAACAGAAAATGGACTTCAATAAACTGGCTTAGTTTTTGGTGTCATTCTAAGGGGATCCAGTATCTGTGAGCCTGGGAAGAAATCATAGACAGATCTCGATGCTTTGTCAGAAATGGTCTTCATCTTTCACCCCTGGGATTTCAGCTACTGGCTATGGCTCTTGCCACCCTCATAGTGCCTTTTTTAGGCAATGTTACAAGAACAAAATTCCCAATGTGAAAATACCCTGTAAAACAACCTCAAAGTTATGCTGCTAAGAGTCTAAATCAGAAACTGCACTCATGGGAAGCAGTTCTCACATTGGAAGATGCTGACATTTATGCAGTCACTGAGACCTGGTTTAAGGCTGCAGAGAGCACCCCAGCTATACCAGGTTGCATTTCCTTCAACACATTCGGACCACAAACAAAAGTGTGAGAACTAAAAAAAGAGGTGGTGTATCAATCAATACTCATTAAAGATAAACACACATGTAGATTGGTTAAACAGCAAAATTCCCTTGAATTACTTCAGATGCAGTTTACTCCAAGTAAAAACTCCTCCAAGTCATTGCCAGCTATAGGACCCCCTCCATTAAATAGGACATCCACTCAGCCTACTTGGACTTGCTTGAGACAATCAAGATACAACCAAACACCCTGGTTTTGGGTGACCAACTACTATTCCATTGCCTGGGCAAATTGTGTGTTCTAACTCACTTGCCCAAAGGTTCCAGGACTTCATTAACTCCAGTGCCCTGGACCAGCTGGTTGACATACCCACAAGGGACTCAAACATCCTGGATCTGATGCTCACCAACATGGGTGACTGCTGCACCACCCCCAGTGTGACAGTCCCTGGTGAGATCTGACCACAAATCAGTCTCAGTAGAAGCAACGATAACACAAGCCCACCCCCCATGCCTTAGCAACAACTAGACTAAAATACTTCAAGACCAATTACAATCTCTTACATGACAGCATAGCTTCATAGCCCCTCCCCCCATTGATGGAACAGACACCTGTGTTGAGTTATACACCAATGCTTTATAAGAGTACCTGTACACTTGTATTGATTCTGCTGTACCTGATAGAGCCAAAGCAAGATCTTCAAGGATAAACAAACCTGCCTAGTGGACAACTGTTTTTAATAGGCTAATACAATAGGAGAAAGAAATTGCTGCCTAAAAGTAGGAAGTAACAGTCTCAAAACTGGAAACACTCCCTCCTTAGCTTAAACAAGCAAATAAGACTCCTAGTGAAGTCTTCCAAAGCAAACTAAGAATCCAGATTAGCTTCCCTAACTAAGGATAACTACAAGGTGTTCTTTAGTTACATCCATAACCTCAAAGGTAAGATCCAGATTTGCACTGAAGTCGTAGTCAATTGTACTACATACACAGAACTTGTAGATATAGCAAACCTGCTGGCGGACAAGTTTGGTGAAAACTTCATTCCCCTGTGCCATCACATATACCCCAAAGCATCACAACACTTGTCCCCCACCTAGTATCTCTGAGAAACAGGTCTTAAACACCCTCTCAAAGGCCAAAAACATAGCTTCTATGGGACCAGACAATATCCCAGGCTGTGTTCTACAGGAGTTAGTATCACCATTGGGCACACTTTTCAATCACAGCCTAAGCACTGGCTTCATCATAGAATAATGGAAAATGGCTAGTCATCCCTTTGTACAAAGGGGGTGCACATCCACAGACCCTGGGAACTATAGACCCATTATTCTGACCAGCCTTGTCTGCAAGGCCACAGAATAAGTAATCATGGACCTTATTAACAAAGATATAGGAAATCCCCAAACACTTGACCCCACCCAGTTTGGCTTGGTCAAGGGGAGATCATACCTGTTAAACTTGGTGGACTTTGAGACAGTCACCAATGCCCCAAATGAGGGCAAAACTGTGCATACAGCCTACTTATACTTAGCCAAGGCCTTGACACAATCCCCCACTCAGGCATCATTGATAAGCTCATCCATCTGGGTATCAACCCATATTTTGTCAGGTGGGTTGCAAACTGGCTCAATGATAGAACTCGTATGGTCAAAATAGGGGGATTCCACCTCCTCCAGCAGACCCTTAACCAGTGGTGTTCCAAAGGGATCAGTTCTGAGAGTCCTACTATTCCAAATCTACTTCTCTGAAGTACAGGCTAAAACTAAGACCGTGGCTGATGAAGTTTGCTGAAGACTGCAGACTGGGAGTGATCATTGAAACCCCTAGTAATGTCAATATCCTGCAAGAAGGTCTTACTCAGACTAATGACTGGCGTCAAAGACATGGTCTTAAATTGAATACAAACAATGCATTATCATCCCTTTCAGCAAGGGTGATGTTCCTGCAACTACCACATCAAAAGCAATACCCTAAAGCACAGTCAGTGGTGAGATCTAGGCACACAGGTAGACAGCAACCTTAATTTCGATCACCATGTCTCCACAGTAGTAAGAAGGGCATTTTATATTGCTCACAAGGGGCATTGCCTCCAAAAAAAAAAAAAAAAAAAAAGGGTTATAACCCCCCTGTACTCTTCCCTCATCAGGTCAATAATAGAGTACGGTGCTCCCTTTGGTATGTTCCTTTCCAAACACCTGCAGCAATTGGAGAGACCACAAGGTTCCTTATAAAGAAAATTTGGGGTCTTCAAGATCAGTCTTATGTGGACAGACAGAAATCATGGTCACTTCACTCTGTCGTACAGATTGCTCAGAGTCAACCTGTGCCTTGCATATAGAGCAATCTCTCAGCTAACTTTAATGGAAATGTTGCACATTCACAAGTCAAATAGCACATGGGTCACTCACTCCAAGGACCTTAACCTGGTATGGGACATCAATAGAACTTGCTGGAGAGAGATTTCTCTCACAGAGGTTGCCCCACCTTTGGGACAAGCATCCTATTCATGTTAAACAAAGCCGCTCATTGTCCCTATTTAAGAACAATTTAGATAATTGGATGGGTAACCAGAAATTCACCCAAAGGGTTCCACCTGTGTCCTTGTTGGACAGGGACAATAGGCACCGATTTTATCTGCTTGAACCAGACACCCTTGGAACATGGGTTGAACTTTGTTAGGTTTGTAAGGACCCTGGGGCCCTTAGCCTAGTAACCATCTCTGATCCTATGAATGGAAACTGTCAGAACAACCCAATATCCTCATAATGCAGCTCGGCAACTTAGTTTTGTCAATCACGTTTCTCTGAGTTGTATACAAGGTCAGGCTCCAAATTTCTGTCAGTCTTAAAATGTTGTACAATTGAATCAGTAGTGTGCTAGCCTACTTATGGCAAACCTGATTAAGTACCCAAGTTATTTGTTGGCCATTTCAGGAATACCTTCAATTTGCTGATGAAATAATAGGTTATGGTTAACTATACTACCTTGCAAAGTTCTTCCTTCTGTAAAATTATCGTACTGCATTTATATGTGGCATCACATTTTACTTTCCTAATAGCAGAACTACAGTTTTCTGCATAACGATGGCCAGTTTGTTTTCACTTGGGTAGCACATGATCTTTTCTGCTTAACACTATTAATCCAACTTGATGCCTTCACACAACACATAATTAGGCAATGTAGTGTTATAAAGACAGCCTTGGAATAACTGAGGACCAAGTATAAAGCCTGTCACCCTATTTCATGTCTCAATACAGTCTAATCTTTCCTTATCCTGACACTTCAGATATTTTTTAAAGAACAGGGTCTTTGCTAATGAAATAGCATGGAGCTAGGGTAAATTGCATGACTGTATTGTGAGTAAAGGAGAAGTGATTCATACAATTATGAAGGTTCTACAACTTGCTTCCTCTTCCATGTCAACTTCCTAGCCCCATAAAAAAATAGATTATTTTATGGCCTTTGTTTACTTTTTCAAAAAAACTGTTGCATGCATGTGTTTATATCCACTCAAACATTCAAAGGAAATGGCTGAATATGTGCTCTCATGACTGCATAACAATGCTAAGATTCAGCTTATTATGATTAAAAAGAGTTCAGCACAGATCAGAAAGTAGCTGCTAAAGAAAACATTCATCTCTCTGTTTAACTGTATGCTGTGGCACAACTCCACAGTATCATTTTTAGGAATGATAAACTCAAGTAGTAAGTATACTTCTTACCCACTTACCCAGCTACCATTGCTCATGATGTACTAAGACAGTTACTTTTAAAAGGCTACCTCACTATTTTGCCTGCTACTCGCATAAAAAATGCATGTTGTAGTCATCTAAGTTGAACAATCAGGGAAGTGAGGATCCAAATACAACTATTTCAGTCACTGCTTGGGATACAGCAAAAATACAGACATTAGAATAGTAAACTGATGCAGAAAGCAGAGAAGTCAAATGAAATATGTACAGTTAAGGAAGTAAGATATATAGCATAACAAAACAAATTATGCCCAAGTATCTTGTACTTAACCTGCAGTTAGAAACAGTAAATCTTCCCATGCAAAATTTCTTGGCAAACAAACTGACTGACTGGCCATTCTTATATTTATTAGATCCCAGTTCTACCGCATAAAACATTTCCCACAGTTCTTCAGAGAATGGCACCTCTTACGTACACAGTTGGATCCAAGTTTTCAGTTTCACACATCAGCCAAGGGAAATTCTAACACCTGCAACTAGACATGAAGTCAGTATCACTATAGCAAACTAAAAGAGCAGAAAATTAAATTTAAAGAAATCAGAAAGAAAATTAATATATTGCTAAGTAAATAACAGCAATTTATAAATCATATTTCAGATGATAGCAACTCAAATTCTGGCTCGGTTTTACACTTAGGTTCATAGGTAGGTACTAGGCTATCTGCCCAAAGGCATTTATAAGCCTAGCCGGAATGTGTTGGCTTTCGCCGCCCCCTTACATTAGGTCCCTGTGCCTATGTCCAGCAGAGCATTGCCCCGGGGTAAACTTTCTGTTTCACATCCACTCATCAAGGTTTCTCTTGAAGATGGTTAGTGAGGAGCTCTGCTTAATGTAGATTGGAATCTTGTTCCAGAGATGGGAAGTCTCGGAGACTAGTCAGACAAATGGCCATGATGCTACCAATATTCAAGCAAATTATGTACATGGTGCTACCGCTAGGCAGACAAATTATGCCCATGGTACAGTCACTATTCAGGCAAATGTCCATGGTACTACCACTAGTCAGACAAATTATGTCCATGGTATTACCCATGTTCGGACAAATTATGTCCATGTTACTGCACCTATTCAGCCAAATTATGTCCATGGTACTATCACTAGTCAGACAAATTATGTCCATGATACTACCACTAGTCAGACAAATTATGTCCATGAGACAGATGGCTCCATTAAGGGGAAATAATTAATGTCCCACTTCATAAAGAAAGTGTCCCATCAGCCCTCAACAACATCAGATCTAGCACATTAGTTTTTCATGTAGTTAAAACTCCACAGAAATGTAAACACATGCAACTCCTTAAACATATGTCTATCTATAATCTTGCATTGACTCATGGGAATAAAATTAGGATTTTGTGTATTCAGTTAGTATAGAAAGATTCAAAAATACTGAGTTGAGGCAACTCCACAGATGCTGTATTTAATGATTTAGGTTCATAGGTGTGTACTAGGCTAATGACCAGTGGGGCCGTTTTCAGCCTAGCCATGCATCCCAAATGTCTTTCAAGTTCTGGTACCCATGGTAATGTAAGCAGGAGCTTGGTCTCAGCCCAGCAACTAGTAGCTTATTGGCCATTTTGGGCTAATTCCCATCTCTTTCAAGCTCCCTGCCTTAAAACCCACATTTGCACAGTTTTGCGCTCGTTTCCGACTCAGCACAGCTCCTCATGGTGTCCTGCAGAGTGCTACAAGCAGCAGAGAGATGAAAAGAGAGACTTTTAACAGATTTTTTTTCTCTGCCTTTCTACCTACGACTGCATTTTCTCACTGAAAAGCGAGTTTCTAGCTATTCTAAGATCTCAAAAGCTTTGTTTTTGCATTTTTACTGTTTTTGCACTTCTATAAGCCATTTTTGTGTTAACAGTTGTAGGCTACACACTCAAGTGTGCTAGCCTGTTTAAAGCATTTACAGTGTTTCCTGTTAAGTTACTGTTGTATATATATATATATATATATATATATATATATATATATATATATATGTATCCTTGTTTCCCACCTTTTCTGAAATACAGTAGTCCAGATTTCGGGTTTTGCTGAATTCTGGGCTGTGGTATAAGTTCCTGTGTTGCCCATATCCTTACTTGGATAGGAGGAAGCTTCTCTGTTCATCAGTGAGAGTGGGGAGCTTTGAGCAGCCTATCCTGTCCCTGGAGGAGTGGTCTCAGCCCAGCAACTAGTAGCTTATTGGTTGTTTTGGGCTAATACCTATCTCTTTCAAGCTCCCTGCCTTAAAACCCGCATATGCATGGTTTTGCGCCTCGTGCAATGTCGCGCAGCGCCGTTTAAGCAGTTTTAAACTATTCCCGGTGCCACAAACTCTGCTCTTCAATTTTTCCCTTAGAAGTAGTCAAACTCAAAGCAAGCACTCGGCCTTCCTTTTACAGCCCAGTACTTGCTCAAACTTCTCAAGTAAGCACTAACAAACTATACTATTTAGAAGTACAAGGCTCCCTATTCATCCCTTCTGGACAATCAATAAAACAGTTCTTTAAACTATTCAGGCATGTCCAAAGGGCAGTTTCATGTATACTCTCCGGTCCAGCTGGTGAATCTGGGAATCTTAAGGCAATGTTACAATTGCCTTATGTACACAGACAACCCTCTCCTGCTCCCAACAAATTTAAATGTATGTGAGAGATGCAACTATACAGCCAAACTGGAGGCTGAGCTCTCTCAACCAAAGACTGGCACAGTCAGTCAAGAGAAGGAAACCACTTGCACCACACAACCAGTCTCACATAGACCAATCGTATCAGCAAACGAGACACAAACACACAAAAACATACTCAGAGGCTCTAAATAAAAATTTGCCAAAGCAGCAGAGACCTCCAAAGCAGACATCCAAGCAACCGCTACCCCACAACAATATTCACATATCACATACTTCACAAAGTTAGTGTGCCACACAGTCGCAGCCCTTAAGGCTAATTAACACACCAAATACACTAGTAATAGGAAACTCTATTGTCAGGCACACTGATGTCCCGCTCACTAGACTGAACAAGGAGGTCACTGTAAGCTGCCTGTTGGGTGCCAGGATCCACCACATAACACAAGCACTCAGGTCACTCCAAAGCAAGTACAAATATGACTCTGTCATTGTTCATGTTGGTGTGAATGACCTGAGATGTACCTCCCTGGACTACATGAAAAGAGACATAGAGAAGCTCTCTGATCATGTAGCCCAGGCCGGTATGACCCTGACCTTGAGTAGCATCTTGCCCTCACCAAGAATGATGCCACAGTATAAAGACAAAATGATCAATTTTAACAATTGGCTAAGCTATTGGTGTCATTCAAAGGGGATCCAGCGTCTGTCAGCCTGGGATGACATGCTCGACAAGCCACATTGCTTCGCTAGGGACGGCTTGCACCTGTCACGCTTAGGCTTTTGAATACTGGCGAAGGCTCTTGCCACCCCCATAGTGCCTTTTTTAGGCAAGGCTCAAAAGACAAACCCACCTCCATAGGCAACACAAGAAACAAAAAAACTAAGGGTAATGCTACTCAATGCCAGAAGTCTAAACCTCAAGATGCACGCACTCGAGGCACTCCTCAGTATGGAGAAAACTGATATCTGTGCATTAACAGAGACCTAGTTCAAGGTTCCAGAGAGCAGCCCAGCACTACCAGAATACAACTCATACCATGCTTTTTGGCCCCAGAACTCAGACCAAAATACAAAAGGTGGGGGAGTATCCATTTTCATCAAGGATAACCACACCTCCAGGTTAGTGGCACTGCACGAGGCATCGGAGACCATCCATGTGCAACTAATGGTGGGCAAAACTGCCTTTCAGTTTGTAGCTTGCTACAGATCACCCACCTTGTCTCAGGACCCCCACTCGACATTCCTGAGAACATTGGAGAATATGAAGGTCTCACCAAATACCATGATATTGGCGATTTCAACTACCCAAACATTGACTGGGAAAACTACTCAAGTCCCAACTCCTTTGCCCAACAGTTCCTGGAGTTTATAAATTTAAATGCCATGGAACAACTGGTCACCACTCCAACAAGAGGGGACAACATATTGGACCTGGTCATCACAAACATGGGGGCTCAATGTTCCATACCAGAGGTAAACCCCTAGTTGGCAAGATCAGACCATAAACTAATCATACTGGACATCCACATCCCGACCCCACCCCCAGACAAAGAAACCACTGAAAAATTTCTCAAAAGCAAACTTCACACTTCTCAAGACTAAGGTGGAAAGCTTCAAAGCCCCCGGGCTAACGGAAAATGCTGCCCAAACTGCAAAATCCTTTACAAATGCATTCTATGAGCACCTACAGGAATGCATGGATCGAGCCATCCCAAGTAAAACCAAGACTCACTCCTCCAAAAACAGGAGACCAGTCTGGTGGACCCCGGCCATAAATAAGCTATACAACAGAAGGAGGAAACTATTACATGATAGAGCAAAATCCCAAAAGGGAAGCCATCCCTGATCAGTACTAGCAAGAAACTACGATCCCTCATAAAATCATCAAAGGCCAGCTTCGAAAGAAATATCGCCAAAGACTCTAAAGAAAATCACAAGGCCTTCTTTAGCTATGTCAAGAATTTAGGTGGCAACTCTCAGATCTGCTCTGAGCTGGTACCAAATGGCAAAAAATACACTGAACCCACTAACATTGCCAACTGGCAGACCAGTTCAGTGCAAACTTTACCCCCCCTTCCCCCCCAAAAGGGCCAGTGTCTATCCCAGAAGAATGTAGTCTCCCAGACATCACAGACACACAGGTGAAAGCAGCCCTCTCCAAAGCAAAAAACACAGCATCAATGGGACCGGATGGTGTCCCAGGCTGCGTCTTACACGAGCTCCAAAAAGAACTGAACCCTCACAAAGTCACTGTTCAAACTCAGCCTTACTACAGGATATGTACTTAAACAGTGGCATACAGCAACAGTTATCCCACTCCACAAAGGTGGCGCCACAACGGATCCCGGGAACTATCGCCCTATAACCTGACTAGCCTGGTCTGCAGGATGCTCCAGGAGCGCATCATCATGGATCTCATAAACAAAGACATTGGGAATCTCCAGACATTGGACCCTACCCAATTCGGCTTTGTTAAAGGCAGATCTTGCCTCTTAAACCTAGTTGACTTCTTTGAAACAGTTACCAAGGCCATAGATGAGGGAAAGGTAGTCCACACAGCCTACCTGGACCTCGCAAAGGCCTTCGACACAATACCCCACTCTGGCATTATAAATAAGCTTACCAGCTTGAATATCAACCCCTATGCCAGGAGATGGGTTGCAAACTGGCTCAGGGATAGAACCCACATGGTCAGAGTTGCGGGTGCCATGTCTGACTCCAATCCAGTTGCAAGTGGCATCCCACAGGGCTCAGTCCTGGGACCCCTCTTGTTCGGTATACACTTCTCTGAGGTACAGGCAAGCACAGGAGGACTGAGGCTGACCAAGTTCACAGATGATTGCAAACTGAGAGCCATAAAAGACTCTCCAGCTGACACAAGCATCCTCCAGAATGGTCTTACGGAGATGGATACCTGGTGTCAGAACCATGGCCTCAAGCTAAATGCCAAAAAGTGCATAGTCATCCCCTTTGGGAAAAACAATGTGCCCACAAACTACCACATAGGTGGTAATCCACTAAGTACAGAAGATGTAATTAGGGATCTGGGGACCCAAGTAGATAATAACTTCTCCTTTGATAATCACATTGCCAAAGTGATTAGAAAAACCTTCTATATAGCCCATCTAATCATGGAAGGGTTCACATCTAGATCAAGAGAGGTCATTGTGCCCCTCTACTCATCGCTCATCAGGCCCATAATTGAGTACAATGCCCCATTTGGGATGTACCTTACCTGACACCTGCAACAGCTGGAGAGACCCCAAAAGTATCTCACCAAGAAGATCGTGGGCCTCAAACAGATGCCCTATGCAGCTCGACTAAAGAAACTCCAGCTCTACTCAGTTGTTTATTGCCTGCTCAGAGGCGATCTCTGCCTGATGTACAAGGCCATGTCTAACCCAGAATTAATGGACATGCTCCACCTCCAAATCCCTTAGAGCTACACACTCCAGGGATTTAAACCTCAGCACAGCAATAAATAGGACATGCTGGAGGGAAAGATTCATATCCCAGAGGCTTCCCTCGCTCTGGAATAGAATCCCATTTCATGTTAGGCAGAGCCCCTCACTGACCCTCTTCAAAAGAGATCTTGATGAGTGGATGGGAAATCATAAATTTACACCTGGGATCACTTCTATGGCCCTGCTGGACAGAGGGTCAGGAATCTAATCTAAAAGGGATGCGAAAGCCAACATATTCTGGCTAGGCTTATAAATGCCCTAGGGCAGATAGCCTAGTACCTACCTATGAGATGAACCATTAGTTATAGCATTTGTCAATAGGAATCTCATCCTTCTACTGTGCCGACTAGCCAGTTGTGGATTCTTAGCCATCTCTCTATTTTCAAGTGATCTCACTGGCAGATCCTAAATAATAAGAGGATGAAACTCCATGTTACAGACATTACTGATTCCCATCAAGGCACCACAGGGACCTCGGCTTAAATACATACCTTTTAGTGCATTTCTTAGCAATATATTCTTCTACTTTAAACTTGCCCATTTCATTCAATATGCAAATGATTCCAACATATACTCTTGGGATGACAGTATAGTAGACATTTACACAAATCTCGAATCCAGCTTCGCTCAGCTACCTCAGTATTATTAACAATGCAATTATGCTGTTTACCATAACAAAAAAAAAAAAAAAAAAAAACACTAATTGAATCTCTTCTCTATAGTTGAAGGTACTGTTCTGTGAAAGTAATCCCCCAGACCTGATCATAGCAGTAGTTGAAATATAACCACCTTGTCAAGACAACAACTAATCAATAGGAAAGTCAACACTCAGCAAAGCATTGCATGACAGATCACAAATGCATAGTTTCTCCTTAGGCTTCCATTTGCTGCTTCTCTTCTCCTTAAATCACTACTCACTACAAAATATGCCTCACAAAACAGGCCCTAGCATGTACCATTGTATTTCATTTAATGCACTAGACAGACCAAAATTAGATCAGCATATAAAACAGATACATCCCAAAACAACTTTCTCTAGCTTACAAGTCCCAAACAAACACTGAGCTGTGCAGTCTGTTAAGTTGGTCATTCCATCTCATAACCTCATGTCTGCAGATCTTTAAGAATTCAGGAACATTTTATTCAAGTGGCAGTGAACACACAGCTACACTTGGCCCTAATCCCTACAGAAAAATAGGACTGTATTTCCTCTCAAATTGGTATTTATCAAAACTTACTCTATATTTATGGGGAACATTCATACCAACTGGAGGAAATTTGGCCAAAGTACCAGGGAACTCCCCTACTCTTCAGACTAGGGCGACACATTTGAGTGTGATACATCAGTCTTTCTGTTTCCAATCCAGGTGCGGAGCTGACCCAGAGAAAACATGGTGGCTGTAATCCAAAGTGAAATGGTAGTGAAAAATAAAGAAAACAAAGGAGAAATGGTAGAATTGCTACAAGAAATGTTCACAAATGATTTGGGAGCAGAGAAAATATGGCTTTCAAATGGAGAGATCAAGAAGGAAATCTAGAGTTGAATGTAGAGGTGGAAATAGATTCGGAGCAAAATTGTCAGAAAAATCCGTTTGAAATTGGGTCTATATTACAACATTGAAGTTTCAAAATTTCAAATGTTATATCGAACACTATTCAGCAAAAGCTGAAAACATTGAACATACAGAACAGCAAATTTTTTCCTAGGATAAAAATTCACGGTTCCAAAACACATACACACAACACAAGCACACCAAACAAACAGCAATCCACACACATACACCTAAAATCTTACACCTAACCCTACACTAAACTATACACACACCACTAACTATCCACTTACCTTAACCCAAACCCTAAAGTCAGTCACTATCGCACACTCACCTCACCCTAACCCTAACTCACCTACCCCACCCTAACCCTCACGTCCACACAATCGCACACTTACCTGACCCGTGCCCTAACTAACCTAGCCCACACTCAATCGCACACTTACCTGAACCCAATCCATAACTTTCCATCACAGAGCTGAAAATACCAAAGCAACAGAAATGGACAACCGAATTCTTTCCCTAGGAAAAAATTTGGTTTTCTGTTGCTTCAATATTTTCAGCTTTCGCGGAATGGGGTTCAATATTAGAACATTCAAAGTTTTGAAACTTCGATGTTCTAATATAGACCCATTTGAATCAACAGAAACCATAGAGAAATGCATTAGTTCAACTCTCCAGTCAGGAGGGTTGCAGGATGATTATCTTTAGGCGATGATAAAAAGCGAGCCAGAAAGTGGAGCTGCAGTATCCTGGAGTGAGATTATGGAGAAAATAGAAAAAGAAAATATGCCAGAGAAGGTTCCAAAGAGAAAAAAAAGTTATGCTGAAACAGTAGGAGACTTAGCCAAACAAGAGAGGGAAATAAAGAAAACAAAAGAAGAAATTTGTTGTTCAGGTGAGCAATAAAAAGGGAGGAAGGTTTGGACAAATATGAGGTATGGACAATGTTATGGTACCACTTGGTGTTGGTGTTAAAACTGAAGAGGCAAGACCTTTTATTTTAATTAAACATTTTATGACTTGATATTTGAAACTGGTCAGGCTCTGGAAAATTTTGGGTGAGGGAGATTTATGAAAAAAAGAAAAAACAGACTTTCGATGGTCAGAATATGCTGTGCATTTTTTTTTCTCAACTATAGACAAAAAGGGGGTTTGATTCAGTTTAGAATTGAAGTGGAAGCAAAAGAACTGAAATAACATTTGACAATATGTAAAGAAGTGATGGACACTACTAAAATATATGATGAAAGAGGACTATGGACTGGGGGATGGGAATGTGGAGAATTTTAAAAATTGCAAGCGACAATGTGATGCATATACCCAATATTATTAATGTTCATGGTAATAGAGGTTTTGTGAAATAGAGACAACCTAAAACTTGCTATTTTTGTGGAAAAAATGTTCATTTAATCAATGAATGTGACAAAAAAGATGTCATTTATGTAGTCAGGCAGGTCATAATGCAAAGAAAATGTGAAATAAAGTGTGAAGTGTGGCAATACAGGACATTCATGGTTAGAGTGTGAGATAGAAGAAGTTATTGTACAGGAAGATACACCACAACTAAAAAAATGTAGAAGCTGTTTCTAAAATTAAAGACAAAGATGAAAAAATAGATGAGATGGGTGAAGAAGAGTCAGTGGTATATATTAACAGGCAAGAAAAATTCAATAGAAATGAGAGTTAGGGAGAGTAAAAGAAATTTTAAAAATATAATGGTAAGAGAAAATAAGAAAGGTAAGGGATAAAAATATCATTTATACAACTGTTCTATAAAGCTGAAAAGCTTTAAATGTGAACAGTATGACAAATATTAAGAGGAGAATTAATATTATATATTAGTGTCTGGCTGTAGATGCTTATATAGTGTTAGAAGACAGATTGCTTACAGAAGAAGAAAGGGTGCCAACAGAAAGGCTTTGGAATAGTACTGTTATTTGGAACATAGATAAAGAAATATGTTCATTTATATGTATTTTGTGTAAAGAGACTATAAAGATATTAGCTACAACAATAATAGAACTAGGTAGAATAACTACTGTCGCTTTGAGATGAAATATCATGGGGTCTATATTAATTCAGCCAAAACATGTATTCAAATACATATTCAATGAAGGCTAAACAGTTACATTTGTTACATTTATTACAGTGAAGCACAGAATTTTCCCAGTGTTAGGAACCACTCCCCCTCTAGCACTCTGGAACACACACTACACCAAATCAAACCCACCCAAGTGGGAGGCTTTACCCCACACTGCTACAATGGGTAAAAGGGCAAACACTTGGTGATAGCCAGTGGTTCTTAACCCTGCAAAAAATTTCTGCTTTACTGCAATGAATTTTACTGTTTAGCCATCAATAAATATGTACTGTATTTGATGAATACATACTTTGATGAACTAATATAGACCCAAAGCATGTATATAGGGGTATAGCCTTATATGCATATGTGAAAAAAATGAGAGAAAATGTTTAAAAGTATACGTAATTATGTTTGTGTGAGTATGGATATAATAATGGCAGGTGACTTTATTTGCAACTTTAGGAATAAAAAGGACTGTGACATTAAAAAAAGTTACAGAAATTATGAAGAGTGAACCATTAAAAATATGGGAGAATAAACACTGGACCTATAAAAGGAATGAAATTAAGACAAAACTTTATTACCCAATATCAAAACGTTTAAAAATTACTCAAAAAGGAATAAAATATACTGGATTTTCTGATTGTACAGCTATTTGAATAAAAATTCAGGAAAATGAGTAATATATTAAAATAGGAAAAGGAATAAAAAGAATTAGATCTAGGAGAGAGAAAAAAACTTATAGAATTATGGAAATATTAGTATGAGAATTTTTTTTTATGAAAACTGACTGATGGATATATTTTAAAAAATATAAAAAGGTATTTTTAGAATGTGTTGAAAAGAAGAGGAAAAGAGAAAAAAATGGAATACAGAGTATTAAGTAAAGAAATTTGTAATAGTTTAGTAGAAAAAGGATAGATTATCTGAAAAAATATATATACAAGAAATAAAGACAAGATTAATAATTTGTTATATAAGCAAAAATATTGTTTACAATGGAAAAAGTGAAGTATCACCATATTTATGTAAAATGAAAGAAAAATGAGAATTAAAAAAAGAGAAATATTAAAAAGCAAAAAGGAATATATAAAGTAATTAATAACTATGTACTAGATTTATATGGTAAAAGAGAAGTGTATATAGAACAAATTTATAATAGTGAGAGATTGAATAATGAAGACAATATTTAGAGAAAAAATATAAATGCGTTGAATGAGATTATGAAAAATATTAACATAAATTCAGCCACTGGTTTAGATGGGATTGAATATAATATGTATAAAGAAATGGAAGACTGGCAAAAAATTATATTTATTAAAGTTATGAATGAATGGATGAAGGGATGAAGTACAAGGAAATTTTTACAGGGGGGGTTACAATTTATGTTTAAGAAAGGAAATAAAGATGGGATAAAAAATTTGAGACCAACAACATTAAATAATATGGACTAACATTTTTATGAGAATAATAGCTAAAAAGAGTACAATGTAAAATGGAAAGTTTATATGATCAAAATGTATTTGGAAGAAAGGGAAATAGAAGTTGAGATTTGTTGTGGTTAATAACAGAAGTAATTGATGATATTAATAAAAAAGTAGAAGTTAAAGTTATGATAGGTGATGCAAGTAAGACGTATGGAGAATTTTGCAGGCATACAACAAAGTGACAAAATATTACAAATTATTAAATCAATATATGAAAAGAATTATGTGAAATTAAATGCATTGTTGGATTGGGGAAGATATGAAAACAGAGTGTGGAATAAAACATGGATGTCCAGCTAGCAGTGTGATATTTTCATTAGTCATGAATATAGTAGTTATGGAAATAAAGTGACAAGTAATGGAGGATATAAAAATGATGACGGAGGTACAAATACAGATAATGCTTAATTATGATGACATTGTAATTATTACTAAAAATAAATTAGGGATGGAAGAAATAAATTAAAAATTAAGTACAATATTAAAGAAAATTGGTTTAAGTATAAATAAAGAGTATGGATTTCATTATGAAGGTATAATAGGAAATGGTAAGTGCTTAGATCTTTTGGGTATAGTATTTGGTAGAAGTGAATATAAACATGAGCAATGGGACAAAGTTATTAACTGAATCAAAGATATAATTGCTTTCTGGAAAACATTTTAATTTTCATACAAAAAGAAAACACATTTGCTAATCACTATAATATTTGTTAAAATAGCCTATGTTGCAAACAATTACATGATACTGGTGAAGAATAAAAAAAAAAGATATTTTTATTTATTTGAGGGTTGAGATTGAACCTTGTAAAGAGAGGAATTCTGTATGTGAAAGAGCAGGGGGCTTGGATTGATAAACCCAATTGTACATGCAGCTTCTTTAAATATGTATAAAATATATGTAAAGGAGTTATGAAAGATAAAACTCAAAGACATTAATATATGATAAATACACAGAACTTTCAGCAGAACTGGAAATGAAAAGGATTAAAAGTGTTATTAATGAAGAAGAGAAATAATTTCATAGTAAAAATGTGTTATGGAAACTAAAAAGAATGTAATAGCAAAGAAAAATGAATGGTATGTTAATATTTTAAAATCTTTATTTTGTTGATCCGTGGAAAGAATTAGAAGTAAGAAAAAGCAATACTTATGAGATATAGAAATTATAAAAGAATTAAAGACTGTAATGATTTTTGTGTGGAAGATGTCCATAGGTAAATTATCAGTAAAAGAAAATATGGCATACAAAAGTAAACAGGATAGAATATGTAATAAGTGTAAAGAGTTTGAAACTACAGAACATGTATTTTTAAAATGTGAAAGAATTCAACAGTTGTGGAAAGTAGTATGTAAACATGATTTGGTTAAAAATTACTTGAAATTTTTAATGTTAAATATGGACATGATGGAATATGGGGTGTTCCTATCATTTAGTTGAACTTTTACAAGTTCGAACCACATATGGTAGAGACCATACATTCAAATTTGTAAAAAAGTTTGAGCGTTTGAATGGAAATCTCCATAAGAAGAGATTTCCATCACTTCAATGTGGTGCAATCTCAGAGTTGGTATATTTAAGTAGCTGGGGTGTGGGAACGCAGCCCCCCACATGTGTAGTGCAAGGGGGCTTGCCCCCTGCTTACAATTTTTTTGTCCGTTGTTTTTATTTTTTTTTTATGTAGTCAAAAGTTCTGTAACTTTGAACATAATGGTTTGACCATTAGGTGCTCGGAGTTACGGAACTTCGACTATCTGATATAGACCTGAATACGGTTAGTATGGAACAAGATCTCAAGAACAGGAAAAAGAAAATGGACAGAGCTATATTTTAACATGGATAATATGGAACAAGAGACTTAATGAGATCAAATACACTGGAAAATGGACATTGCCAAAAATATTGGAGAAAATATGCTTTTGGCTGTGGGTAAAGGGGTGGGGGAATACTTAAAATGAAGTTGATGTATTGATTGAGGTTATTCATGTAAATAAGTGAATATGTAGATCTGCAAATACGAAATGCATGAATGTTTACAAATAAAAAAACCCTACTCTTTTTGATAAGCGATGCAGGTTCTTTTACATCCAGCTGAGTTATCACCAGCTGAGCAGATGGGGCCTTGGTTTAACATCTCATCAGAAAGACAGCATACTCAGGAGTGCAGCAGTCCTCTTATACTGCGCTACAGTGTCAGAATTGGAAAATTAATCCAACTACCTGATGTGGCAATATAACCCACAACCTTTTTCACTAGAGGTGCGCATGTTACCTGTTAAGCTATTAAGACTGCAATTGTAGCTATTTTTCTATTTTATATCTTATTAATTTGGTGATTCCACACCAAAGGGTTTTTACTGAATTTATGACTGGGCCTGGTTCTAATCTTTATAGTTAAAGATGATGGCATTATAAGTTGATATTTGTGGGCATAATCATGGTTTAGTAGATTAAAGATCCTAGATTTGTCAATATGATATCCAAGATACTGCTACACATGCATTTTGTATAGTTTGTTTCAGATTGTTTTAATGGACAGTCAATTAACAGTTGATGTTGGGTAGTTTACCCAGTGATCCCCTGTAGTAAAAATCCATCACAAGGATTGCATTTTCTTTAATTTTATTTACATCCACCCATACTCAACCCTTTTTCCCCATTTTCCACATGGGTCGGGGTGTCACTTTAGCAGTGACCATCATCTTGAGCCAAGGTTTACACCACTGGGTGGCTAACCCTGCAGTGTTAGTTCATACATACCACTCACTCACACATGCACTTTCACCTATGGCCAATTTAGTGTGTCCAATCCCCCTACTGCATGTCTTTGGAACGTGGAAGGAAGTTGGAGCACCCAGAGTAAACCCACATGACCACAGGGAGGACATACAGACTCTACATAGAAGGTACCCCAGTCGAGAATCGAACCAGACAACCTCTTGCTGTGAGGTGACAATGCTAACTGCTTCACCACCACAGCATCCCAAATTTATTTACTTCTTAAGAGTGGAAAAAGTCATCATGCTCTGCAAACAGCACTGTGCACTGCATGGATTATACAGTACAATATTCAGTACCACTAATGTTTGCTACCGAGCAAGAAATTTGTTAGCCCTTTTTTTTTTTTTTTAGTTTTAAGGTGTCAGCTATAAATATCAGTGCCACCTATCCCATCAGATTTACATTAATGGGAGGAAGTATACTCTGGAATTTATGACGTACACTTTTGATCTTTAAACCAGCTTTCAAAAATATCGGACATCAGTTTCCTCCAAGCTAAGGAAAACTACCTAATAGCTAGTATTAAAAGAAGAATATGTTCTACAGGTTGTAAATTGATTCCAAAGATTGTAGTACTATTCAGTGTGCCTCATGTGTAATCTAGTATTGGGGACCATGACAGTTGAGGAAAACATGTTGTCGAGCATGAAAAATATAGGAAAAAGTCCATTATTAGTTGCATTCTGCTTTGAGGTAAGGTTGTCATGGACAGTTTGGGATTCAAGACAGTCCTTAGGAATCTCTTGACTTGAAAGGAGAACAAATCGGATTCATGAAGACAGAGGGAGATGCCCAGAATCCAAATGTATTGTATAGCTTGTTGAACTGGAAAGTTTAACTTCTGAAGGGATGGTATGAATAAGTTATCTAGGCAAGGTTTATGTAAACTCTTAAGCTTGAGGTAGCCAGACATTTCAGCCAAGCATCTGGCAAACACTTTGATGCAGTAGAAAGGCCAAATAACAAGGTCGTGACTTGGTATTGGGGGGGGGGGGGTGTCTCCAACATAAAATATTAAAAATTGCTTTGAGCTTTGTGTATGGTGACATACACAAACTGTCAGTCACCATAAATACATCCTAAAGCAAGAGAGAAATTAATGTTTGTAATGTCAATGTATTAAATGCTTTTGTCTTCCTATACTTGCTCAGGTTATATTATATTACAGTAGATTTGCTTGATGACAAGAGACAAATGTATCTAGTCTTTTAGGTCTGTTTAACATTCTACTACCTTTCAATACCTACCTCACCCTTTCTGTAATTCTTTCATGCCAACTTGAATATCTGTGGATTCCCTTTCTACCACCACACATACCAGCAGTCCATTCCATGGGTTCACAATTCCCTGTGAAAAAAAGTACTTTTGCAGATCTAGAAAGTAGTAAATCCCTATAATCTGCTGTTTTTGTCTTCTTCTTCCCCCTCTGTCATTCCTGTTAAGAAGACCCTTTTTCACCTCCCTGGCATGATCTTGTGCACAATATTATGTCTGTTGTGTCTGTCTGGGGCCTACAATGAGAAGAACTCAAGCTCTTCCTGCCCCCCCCCCCCCGCTTCATCTGATGTAACTTTTTAGTAGCTTTGTACTGAAGGCCTTCCAGCAGCCTGATATTATTCTCCTTGTATGGCCTCCAGAATCATACAGTACTTAAAGTGTGGCCTGCCCAGGACCTAGTAACATGGAAGCATTACCTCTTTGCTTCTGAAGTCTATCCTAAGAATAAACCTAAGCTTTCTGCTTGCTGCTGTCAGTGACTGCTCACTCTTCTGGAAGTCCACTCAAGGTGCGATTAATACTTTTAGATCCTCTCCTGCTCTGCTCCTATCGGTTCAATCCCTCCCAGCTGATTTTTCAGACCAGGAATGTTGTGTGCCCCCCAGGTAAGGTTTTAGGTCACCGTTGTTGCCCAAGTGTAATATTTAGACTTTGTCTGCAAGGAACCTCATCTGCTAACTTTCTGTCCACATGATCAGTCTTTCCAAATGTTGTGTCTTTCAGCTTATCCCGGTTAGGGGTCACCACAGTGGAACTCCGGTCCGCTAAAGATTGGTAGTCGATTTTTACGTACCGGGTTACCAGCTCTGATGCACAACCTTTAACGAAGGCATGCCCCATTCACGTATGCCTCCATACAGAAGATGCTCTAGCTGAGAATCGAACGGGACAATGTCTTGCTATGAGGTGACAACGCTATCAGTCTTTCCAAATACTTCCTTTTATTTTGCCCTACCATCTTCTACAGTTATACCCCCCCCCCCCCACAAGAACTCAGTTCTCTGTCTTTTTCCTCAGACATGTATAAAATAAACTGAAGAGTATACTGGGCCACAGAATGACCTATAAAAATATTTCTAGTCATTTTTCATATCCCACTTATCTTTCTCTTCACAGCTGTCTATATCTTACACATCAACTAAACAGCATTTTGGTTACTTCAGATGTCTTTTCTCTTTATTTGTATACTTACTTCACATGAGAAAGGCCTCTAAGCCATTTAATTTGTCTACATAAAAAGATCTCAGAAGATTACATTTCATTCTTACTGAAACTATATCCTATAATGAAGACCTAAGACTGTGCACCCCCTACTCCAAGTCTTAAACTGTGACCCCATCCCCGAAAACTTTCCCTACTTACAAGCCCAGGGAAAAGCTACTAATGTGCTGACATATTTGTGGTACATCTGCATCCACAGGGATCATATCATTCAGAAGTGAACCATTTTCTACAATATTTACTGTCATGGAGGCATTACTTGGACAGTATTTCTATATAGGGACATATAAAACAAATGAACTATTAGCTTATAAATGTTGAATAGAAAACCGCAAAGTCAGAGTTAAGGTTTGGTGTAAGATACAGTTTTCAGTGATTCCATATTTGGATGCCATTGTGTTAAAGGAGGTTACAGAGATATTGCACAAGATATTTTATCAGAACATTGGGAAGCAATACAACTGCACAGAGTACATCACAGCATGTGGTCACAGTATGCACTTATCAGCTGAGGTCACTGCAAAGGGCTATCTCCCTTCCCACAAAGTTAATCAAACTCAGTATCATTTGTAAGAATCAGCGGAGCATGTGGGATGTCATGGCTGTGCTCAACACACAGAAAAACATGTTTTTAATAGTGGTCATTTAAATAGTCCTCGCCGAGTAGGCAAAGATCCAAAACAGTGTGAGAAAAATATTGTTTTATATGCAAAGTAGTATCAACATCTCCACATAATTAAACTTCTTCCTAGAATAGAGCTGTTTGGAGCAAGATTTACAGTTTGCTTGATAAGAAGTCAGGAAATGAGAAATAATGTTCTCTTTAGGAGGTCTGACCAAATGTTGATGGATAAACATTATGACATAAAACAGAAGTTAAGAAAATATTTATGATATTCTCTTGTAAATCCAGATGTTGATACAATTAAACAGAGGCTGTGTATTTTTTTCTTGCCCATTAAACTGAAACAATGATACAAAATCGTGATTTCTAAATGAATGTCTGTATTTTTTTTCTTACCCATTAAACTGAAACAATGATACAAAATCGTGATTTCTAAATGAATGTCTGTATTTTTTTTCTTACCCATTAAACTGAAACAATGATACAAAATCGTGATTTCTAAATGAATGTCTGGAAATATTAACAATCTAATAAAACAGTTGACGTAGTTTTACTTAATTCGGTTCAGATAGTAGTTCATTTTTCGTGACCTTTTGCACTTGGTGGTAATAAAAATAATAAATAGCTTAAGTATTGCATCCTTCTAGCAACAGTGTTCATTGTGTGTTAGAAAGATGCAAACATTTAGACCATTCATTGCAGACCAGTGTGCACACCATTAAGGAAGCAGTAAAACAGAATGGGAAGTATACAGTATTCTTAATAAAATGATCTACTGCATTGTGTTGGGCTGCTCAATATTAAAAAGGGTAAACATCCATCAGAAATCCATTACAGACTTCGGAAAACATAATTTATAGACATTAAGCAAAGCAATTCATGTGTATGCATATAATAAACATTTGCTGCTACTGAAACACAGTGACACATCCTCAAAGGGAATGTTGAAACCCAAGTAATGAAAACGAAATATTGCAGTTAACACACCTGCTGCTGTCTTATCAGTCTGAAATGATCATTTTGTGTTTCAGATTTTAATGCCAATATGAAATTACCCAGGCACTGGATCTCCTTTTGTGCATTCATTGTATGTAATCTTTTCTTCAGCCTGAAGTGTTTTTAGCATAATGTTTGGTGTAACATTTATTTGTTTTTTTGTTGATTGGGAAAGTTTCAACTGGGTGGGAAAGTCCATTTTCAGCAGAAGCCCAGGGAGAAAAGCTCCACAGAATCAATATCTTTGCATAGTTTTATAGCATAAAATATAGAAATGTTTCACAGAAAATTAATATTTACAAAAACTGTAGCTTAGAAACGGGAGTTCTTTAACACATTTAATACAGACTGTGCATTTGCATGATACGGTGAATACCAAATATCCTTACATGAAATTGTAGCACAAATTTTATAACTGCTTCACATAATATTAATTCAGTTCGTCCAGCTAAATTGCAGTAACATGTACAGATATAGGAACTGATGCATATGAATATTGTTTATACACGCATCCATTTTGGGGAAATGAAGGTATGTAATCACACAAGACCCAGTCCTAAAAGTGCTATCAAAAGCCAAGAATACCATATTGATGGGTCCTGTCAGTATACCTGGATGCATCTTCAATAGCAGGAAGCACAATTTAGCCACACCCCAAACACTGTTTAACCTTATCCCCCATACAGATTTTATATCTAGTGAATGGAGAACAGCTACAGTCATTCCTTTGCATACAGGGAGGATCTTCTACAGACCCTGGCAATTACCAACCTACAAGTCTGACCAGCCACATATGCAAAACCATGGAAAGGCTCATCATGGAACTAATCAATAAGGACATAAGGGACCTCCAAAACACTGGACCTGTCTCAGTTTGGATTTGTCAAGGGCAGATCATGCTTACTCCACCTGATGGACTTTTTTGAAAAGGTAACCAAAGCAATGGATGAAGGTAAAATGGTACACACCACATACCTCAACCTGGCCAAAGCTTTTGACACAATCCCCCACTCAGGCATACTAGAAAAGCTAAATAAACTTGGAATAAACCCCTGTGTCACCTGATGGATTAACAACCGACTCACAGATGGTATGCAAGAAATCAAAATACAGGAAGGTACCTCCACAAAGACACTAGTCACCAGTGGAGCCCCCCAGGATTCTGTGCTGGGACCTTTCCTATTTGATATCTACTTATCTGAAGTAAAAGCCAATATCAAAGGGCTCCGGCTGACTAAGGTTGCAGATGACTGCAAGCTGAGTAGTCACCGAATCCCTAAATGATTTAGCAGTCCTGTAGGAAGGTTTGTCCCAAAATCATGGCCTGAAAACAAAATGCCAAAAAATGTATTATTGTATCTTTTGGGAAGTCATCTACCTCAGGAAAGTAACACATTGACAATATGCCCCCAAGAGCTGACCCAGTTCAGGATTTGGGAACTTATGTGGACAAGTGACCTAACTTTTGACAAACGTGTCCATTATGGTAAGAAAGTCCCTCTGTACTGCAGAACTTATAAACAAAGGGATTATGCCCTCAATAGGTCAGTCATTGAGTTTAAAGCCCCATCTGGCATGTATGTGTCCAGACACATGCAACAACTGTTATGCCCACAGAGATCCCTTACTAAAAGAATACAAGGCCTAAATAGTATGTCCTACATGAACAGACTCAAAGCCTTGTCACTATTCTTGGTATCCTACAGATTTCTAAGTGGTGATCTGTGTCTGGCATACAAAGCATACCCAGACCCATTATTGATGGATTTTCTGCACATCAGCAAGTCAAATGACGTCAGGAATACATGGTCGAAAGATCTAAGCTTCTTCTTCAGGATCAACAGAATGGATTGGAGGGACAGGTTTATCTGATGGATGGTACTGATGCTCTGGAACAAACTCACTTATCTGCATAAAACAAAGCTCATCCCTGTCCATACTGAAGCACAACAAAACATTTACCCCAAGTCTGGTCCCTGTATGGAAAGAGTTGGATGGTGAAGGACGGGTATATAATGTAAATAGTAAAAAGGGAGGGGACGAAAGTGATTACATACACACACACATATATATATATATATATACATATATATATACATACATACACACACACACACACACACACACACACACACACACACACACACACACACACACAAACACACACACACACAAAGTCTTTCAATATTATGTATATAAAAAGAGTTATTATGTATATAAAAAGAGTCTTTCAAGAATGTTCTGAGAGAAGTAGCCATGCAGGTGTGATAATTATCTAGAATAGGTTTATACAGGTTGGATCCTGTACAAAAGGTATTCATCAAATAGGTTCTGTTTTATGTTAATACGTTTCAAAACCCAGTTGTCAGTCAGTTTGAGTGCAAGATGGATAGAGTTCCATAACTTTGAGATATAGTTGGCATATATGGAGTCCCCTGCCTCACTGATGGACTTGGTGATAAGCAGGAAGGAGCTGTTGCTAGGGCAGGTCTCTGGTACAGGAACACTATTGCAGTATGTGATGCTGTGCAGAGCATTTTGTGGCCTATAGATATTTTTGTATGGTATGATTTATTGGGAATAGGTGAAGTAAAATGAGTAATTCTAACTGTTTTAGCCTTTTTAAGTCAGTGCAATGATTGGCCAAGACATTAATACTAATCACTTCATTATTCTAAATATATTTTAATTTATTTAATATTTATAGTCAAACTAATGTTTATTGTCATGAAATGCTGTTACACTATGTGGCACTTGGGGTGAGTTGTAAATGGACTTGTGGTGTGATAGTTTGTGCTAATATTTGTGTTTGGTATTATAAGGCAGGAAGTATGCATTATTGGTAAATGTATATGCTTGTAAGCACTGTTTGATGCATTTTCCTGCAACAGATGTTTGTTTCTGATTTAACTTGATACTATTTAGTAATTTGCTAATGCTCCTTAAATGGCTAATTTTGTGAAATATAACAGTGCAGGATTTTTTTTGTTTTGCATCATCCATCTGTTGATGGCATCTTATTTATTTATACCATTGTGATTTACAGCGAGAAGTTTATCAGTCTGTTAGTCACTTTGCATATACTAGGAGTAAATTCCTACAACATTTATGGAAGAAGTGGGAATCATAAGCATTAATTTGGAATTCATTGCAACCTGAAAACACATCCAAGACTACACAACTAATCTGTCATATACCAGTCTATACTTGGTGAGATAATTGACTGCACGTCGTACCTCTCAACCTCTTAAAGCAAACAATCAGGACAAAGCCAAAAAATACTGGGGGGCAAACACCTAATATAGGAAAATTTTAAATATTGCTCTTATAAACTTAGAAAAGTTGCTAGAATAGGTTTTGCACCAGCATGTATTTTTTTTGAAGGATATGAAGTCTGAAATTCAAATTTCAGTCATTATTTAGTGACATTAACCTTCAGTAATTTGCCAGAAAACCACACATATTATGTAGAACAGGCCAAAAATAAGAGACAAAATTAAAAAAAAAAAGTCTGTAGGTAGTCTTAACCACTGAGAAAAGGATTAGGGACACTTAAGAAGGTGTCAGCCAGCAATGTTTATGCTACCATGTGGTTTAAAGTGAGAAGGGTCAGAAACTAAAGGCAAAGGTGCTGCAACTGTGGGATTTCAGGAGTTCACTTATGCTGGAATAGGGAGAAAAGTGTCTGAAGTCAAATCTGTCCCACTGATCAAGGTAGAGTTTTTAGGTCTATGGGCAAGGTTTTGAGGAAGAAAAAGACAAAAAAAAAAAATAGAAAGGCAATGCAGACAGGAATATGAGAGGGAATTAAAAAGCTAGAAGGGTTGGTATGAAGAGGAGGCATAGTAAAAGGAAACAAGCAGGAGGACAAAAACTGAAATTAGGATAGCAAAGGTACAAAGGGGAGTGAAGAAGAAACCAAAAGCTTCTTGTGTATTCAGCAGAAACTGGACAGGTTAAGCAAGGATGCGGGAAAACCATGGAAGACTGGGAAAAGGCAAAGCAGTGAATGAATAGTTTCTCGTACTTCATGAATAGGGACAGAATGGTGTTGTGCTAGGATGAAAGCAATGCCGAGTGGGAGAGGGAGACTGTGGACAGGCAGCAAAAATAAAGGGGGGAAAGGCTGAGAAGGAAATGGCTGTTCTAATTGATAAAGTGCAGATCTAGATGGGCCGTCTTCCAGGACCATCATGAATCTACCACTGTGCTGGCAGTCGTGGCCAGTGTAGATGTACCTGAAGGCTGAATAGGATACAAATGCTACTCTTATCAGATGAAGAGGAAAAGTCATACTTGCCCAACAGTAGCAGCAGGGAAATTCATTGACAGAATCATGAAGTGAAGGTTAATCATCTTCCCAGAAGACAATATTCAGAACAACCAACATGGGTTCATAGTCAAAAGGAGCCATCATTTAAAACCGATCCACTTCTTTCTAGGTTACAGAACAACTGGGCAGGAGATTACTGGGAGACCTGGTGTTGCTACACAGGTGACCTTTAGAAAACCTGGCGTTGCTACACAGGTAGCTTTTAGAAAACCTGGTGTTGCTGCACAGGTAGCTTTTAGAAAACCTGGCATTGCTGCACAGGTAGCTTTTAGAAAACCTGGCATTGCTATACATGTAGCTTTTAGAAAACCTGGCATTGCTACACCTGTAGCTTTTAGAAAACCTGGCATTGCTACACATGTAGCTTTTAGAAAACCTGGTGTTCCTACACATGTAGCTTTTAGAAAACTTGCAGAAGTGAAATTGATGACTTGACTGTGACAAGGTTAAAAGGAAAGGCAGAGAGAGTTATGGTGAGAGGGATAAGGTCATAAATTAGGCAAGGGCTTATGGGATTGCTGAAGGCCTCAGGTCTTGTATCCAGTACTCTTCAGCATACGGCTCAAGTGCCCCCAGTTTTCAGGGACATATCCGATATTGCAAAATTGATACATAAATGATTTAATTTTTGTTTGTAAAGGTGGTAGGCATAATGTTATGAATTTTCAGTTGGATTTAGAGCAAAATGTTTATGGTGTGAAATTTGATGACAGTGTGGTAGCATGGTTCATTTCCTTGATTTAGTTCTAGAGGGTGTTAATGGTGGGGGCATTAAGACATCAGTACATAGGAAATTTGTAGATAATTTCCATATTTTGCACGGGGCTAGTTTTCATCCCCATCATTTGCTGGAAGTCCTACCCTATGGGGAGCTTCTTCAAATGCACATAATTTGTAGTGATTGGGGGGATTTTGTAAGAGTGTTGGTAGACTTTTTCATGTTTATTAATAGGGGTTATAACTACAGTGTAGTTAAGAAGTCTTTACAAAGAGTTGTAGCATTTAGACTGGGGTTAAATCAGTGTCAAAATGTCATGCATGGAGAAAGGAATAATATTGAATCCTGCAAAAATCAGCTATATTTTGTTTTAGTGTACAATAGTCTGAGCAATAGGATTAATAAAATATTATATAGCTGTTGGAAATTTTTACTTCAGGACATGAAATTTGAGAGAATAATAGCAAACAGGCCTTGTATTTCCTACAAAAAAGGAAAACGTTTTAAAGATTTTTTGGTTTTTAGCCATTTCTCTAAACCTAATGAGAGAGACTGCACATAATTCCTGCCATGAGGGGCACTCACCCTTGTGGTAGTTGCTCTCTATGTTTCTGTGTTACAAATTTTAAGAAAAGAAATGGTATTAAGTTTTCTCCTGGTGGCAGCTTTTCATGCAACAGTGAAGGGATAATGTATGCTCTCATCTGCCCTTGTAATTTATTTTATATAGTAGAAAGAAAAAGGAAATTTAAAGTAAGAATACAGGAACATATAAGAGATATAAAGAATGGTAACATAGAAAGTAATGTTGCAATGCATTTCAAAACAGTTCATAATACTGATCATTCTTTGTTAAAAGCTTCTGAAGCTTCTGTTTTACAGCAAGTTTTTATGAAAACTAGTGAAATATGTGATATTAAGGACAAACTTCTTTGTAAAGAATCTGTTTATATTTTAAAGTTCAATACTATGGTACCTGTAGGCTTAAATTTAGAGAATTGGAAACAATTACTATGCAATTGAATATTTAATTGATTAATGGTCTTCTATAAAAAGTCTATGTAAAGCTGTGTGTTTTGTATTACTCCTGGAAGGCTGTAAGCAGAGGCACTAGAGTTTTTTTTTTTTTTTTTTATTAAACGTGTTTGTGCTGTGGCCAGTTGTGGATTTCTTCTTGCTGCTGTTCCAAGTTGTTACATACATCTCCGATATTGCCTCTGAATTGTGCTGTGTACCTCAAAACATTCTTTTTTTTTTTTTTTTTGTGACAAACAGTGAGAGTCACAGACACTGAATAATTCCAAGTATTAGAGTTACAAGCTTTTTGCTCATCAGAAAATGCAAAGTAATGCAAAGTCCACTTACTCTATTAATTTTCTAAGTGAACAGTATCAATATTTTACAAGTACCCCTCATTGTGGAGTGAGTTATTTATGCACAGGGTAGAGCACTGCACCTTTTGTTTAGCCTCTCGAACCACTGTACGATATAACTAGGGATGTGAAAAATGGAAAGCGTCAGTCACATTTGTGATACTCCACAAGTATCCACAATACACAGCTCAGCTATGGCCAGCTGTTTAGGTGCCTTGTGCCAAAGGCCAGCTTTAGAACTAAACCCTAACCAAAGGGCTCCATGATGTCTCCGAATGCCTACTACCCCCCTTCCACCTGGTGCCCCTATCCCCCCAATCCTAGCCTACCCACAGCATCCAGATAACTTTTTTCTTCCCTTTTCTCACAGTTTGTGTTACTTTTCAGTTTTTTCCTGCAGTCATTCATTCAACATGTTCTAACTTGGCAAGACTGCACTCTGATAACTATGAAGTCAGCAACTACATTAAACCAGGAGTCTGGGGGCCACATGCCATGTGGGTTCTGGATACTCAGATGCATTTTGAAGTTTAAACAACTTTTTCATCCAATGATGTCCTGAATGGAAACAATGATCAAAGAAAGATTCGAGTCCTATTCTTCAGTTTTTTTTTGCATTCTTTCAGCACATCCAAACTAAGACTACACTTTAATAACTGTAGTAGAAAGAACTGTATTACGCCAGGGGTCTGGCAGCAGTTAGGCCCCCAGAAACCACAAGGGTTTTAGACCCTCTGAGGTGCATTTTACAGTTTTGCTAAACGCTGTTTTCATCCAACAATGTCATGAATGAAAACCATGATTATGGGAAGAAATTCAGTCTCACTCTTCAGCTTTGCTTATTTCCTCCATCCATTCAACACACACTAACTAATAAAGACTACACTGTAATATCTAAATTAAGCTGGGTGTCTGGGGGGAGGGCTGTTCGGCATCCAGACATCATGGGGTTACGGATGTTCTGAAGTGCATTTTAGACCTTTTTCCAGCAGTTTGAACAAACATAATAAACAAAAATCATATGTAAGGAAAAGAAATTCAATCTTACTTTTTTATTTCAAAGAATAAAGGTGCATCCTGGGCTTAATGCTCAAAACTGACAAAAAACAATTCACAATAAAGTGAGAAAAAAATCCTTGTGAGAATACGTCTATCATATCTGGAAATAGTACCTGCCCCCCTTAAAAAAAAGGGGGTCGCTTTGTGTATTCTCCCTCTGGCATTAAATTAGGATGAAAATTAAATGCCCACAGTCATATTCCAAGCGCAAGCAGTAGACCCATAATGAGCAGCATACCCTAGGGATCGGTCTTGAGGCCTCTGTTATTCGGGATATACTTCTCTAAGGTGCAGGCCAAAACCAGTGGGCTATGGCTGACCAAGTTTGCAGATGATTGCAAGCTGGGCACAGTCATCAATTCCCCAAGTGATGTAGACATCCTCCAGGAGGGTCTCACCCAAATAAATGACTGGTGCCAGAAACATGGCCTCAAGCTGAATGCCAAAAAAATGCATCATCCGCTTTGGGGAGAATGACTTCCCCCACAGATTATCATATTAATAACAATGTCCTAAGTACACAAATCAGTAGTGAGGGATTTGGGCACCCAGGTTGATAGCAACCTGGCTTTTGACCACCATGATGCTTCCGTTGCATGGAAAGCTTTCTACATGGCCCAGGGACAAAGAGGTCAAAACATCCCTGTGTTCTTCCCTCCCTTATTAGGCCAAATATTGAGTACCATGCCCCCATTGGCATGCATCTTGCAAAGCACATGCAGCAGCTGGAGAGACCACAGAGGTTCCTCACCAAGAGAATCCAGGGCCTCAAACATCTACCCTACACATATAGGCTAAAAGCCCTGCCCCTTTGCTTTGTAAGCCAGACAGAGGTCACATCTGAGGAGTTTGCATAAAACTGAGTAATCTCAGACCCCAGAGTCTTGATGGGACTGCTGCATATCCACAAGTCAAGCTCCACTTGAGTAGCCCAAATGTGTGTCCTCAACCTGGTCTGTGATATCAATAGGACTTGTTGGTGGTTCAGATTTGAGTCCCAGAGACTCCCCCATCTGTGGAATAGACTCCCTCTCCATGTCAAGTAGAGTACTTCATTATCCCTTTTTAAGCACAACCTGGATAACTGGATGGGATTCCATCTGTATCCCTGCTGGACAGGGGCTTTGGGTGTTCACTTGTCTAAGCATTGGTTAAACTCTTGGCTAGGCTTATAAAGGCCAATATCCTTGTAACTTCCTATAATCCTATGCTTAATCATCCCTTACACCCCAAAATATAGCCACATTTTGTATATCTTTCTGATGTCAGACTGGGACAAAACTGGAAAAAAATTAAAAAAAAAAAACGAATAGACCATAACACATGAGCTGTCAGACATATATAAACAACATACCTCTTTTCTCTCCACCAAAAGATAGCCACATGTATAAGCATCAGATGTTTGATTGTGAGGAAAAATAAAAAAATGATTACAATAATGTTTCCAACTTGTTAATTCTAGACAGCACAGTGTTTCTATGCAAGCTATAGTGACCCGCTGTCCACCCCTCTGAAGTCTGCGAGGAGATTTAAAAGAAATAATAACCACCTTTCCCCTACACAATAATAGATACAGTGACCTCTGATGTATGGGAGGAATGTTAAAGAAACAATGACATCATTCTCAGCTGCCACACACAAGTACAGGGACCTTCTGTGTACACCTATGAGCAGGGCTGATTTTAGACTATGTGGGACTCGGGGCAGACTACCAAGCCCATACCAAAATCCACTTATACAGACAAGAGAGGATGGCTGTGTAATATATTATACCTTTGCTCAAAAAAAAAAAATTGCCACATATTTGAATGTTGCTTCACATAATCACAGAAGTCCTGTAAAGCCAGAATAAGCAGCAGTCAGTTAGTCATTTTCTTCCACAAACAGCCTTAGCAATTATACCTCCTCTGTTTGTGCATATTAGGTGTCCAATGAAGTAGTCCATCTTACATGCCACTGAATGGCTTTGCAGGACTAGTGTGCACTTGTGAGTTTTCAAACCAAGGCCGGTGTTAGCATTTTGGGGCCCCCAGTAAGTGTCAAGTATGGGACGCCCTGGACACCAGTCTATGCATCACCCTGTTACTGCCACCAATCCTAAGCAACCTTTTATTTCACATTGTAGAGTTTTAGGAGTAGTACACAAAAACTGAACTGTAGCTACAATGCTCTTACATTTCAACAAGACTAAGTACTACCCCCCCCCCCAAAAAAAAAAAAAAAAAAAAAAAAACAAGCCACTGCCTCTGCATCCCTTCTGTGTTAGTGTGGGATGAAAGCAGGGGTTCAAATAGCCATAGTCATACATTTCAAGTGACTGCTGATGTACATATTCACACCATGTCTCCTCACAGTTCAGGAAAGCTGAGGGGCCCCAAGCAACCATGGGTACCACAGGTGCCAAAAGCTGGCTGTGAGTTTTAAAGGAGGAAATGTCGACCAGCAGAATTTAAATGAGTCAAGGGCACTATCTCACAGTGGTAAAATGTTTAATGAAATTGTGAAGCCTGTTACCTGACATAATGCTGTCATTATAAGCAGAAATATTTTAGACATTTAAAGGAGATATAAATCACAGTTATTGCCCACTTGATTTATTAAGTACACAAGATTGCTGCAATAGCTTTTGTTGGTTTGACAAACATGCAACAAAATATCAAAATAAGATATCTTGCTGTGGTTGGTAGCCCCTCAAATCCAGAGGTCCCCCAGTGACTGCAGGGTTGGCTGGTGCCTAAAGCAGACTATGTTTCAAAGTGAGCAAACAACAAGAGGTTCAGTTACATTCACCCAACCAGCCCCCACCCCACACAGCAGTTACAGCAGCAACATCTAATGGCCATGTAACATTATTCACCTGTGCTACAAACAAGTTGTCACACACTGAAATTATTCAGAGTTGTTCCACAAAAAAATCACAAAGCAAGACATTTTGAGAAAAAATGTTTTCCTCTGCCAGCATCATTGTGAAATATTAATAATGTTTCTCTCATTACTTCTGTCTTCAGTCACCTATTGCTATTCTTGTCAACTGCCCAGAGTTCTGCAGAACGACCGATTTGTTCTCATATTTTTGACCTCTGTCCCTCTTAAAATTTTTGATTTTCTGGTATTGGTGTCAGTCAGCTGATGAAGCCAGGCATTAGAGATTCATACTTCTTCCTGTTAAAAAAATGCATGCTGTCAAAACCTCCTTCCTGCTTACATGTGAACATTGTGAGGTCTCTGATCAAGGACCTAGCCGTGCCTACATGTGAACATTGTGAGGTCTCTGATCAATGACCTAGCAACATTTAAGTCTCATGTTACAGCTTTTTTCTGTGCACACCATTACCCATCGCTCTCTCTCTCTCTCTCTGTTCTCCTTTCCTACTTCTAGCCAGTGCAGAAAGGATTTTAAACTTCTGAGGCGATTCCCCTCAGCTTTAGTATCCTCCTGCTGCAATACTGACTTGTACAATACTCCTGGACCTCTTCCCTCAGTAAACATTTTGCATAGACTTTATAGACTCAGAAACAAAGAATTATCCATTTACCCATGTGGGTGTCTATGATTTTAAACATCTGAGGAGCCCCCCCCCCAACCATCCACTTTGGTCCAGGCTGATACATTTGTATTTATCCTTGTTGACCTGGTTAGTCCCACTAGGTTAGTAACCTCTTTTCAGAAATTACCAGAGGTGATATTTTTGCTGCTAGGAGAAATTTGACCAAGGTATGAAGGAACTTCACTTACTGTTTGGAGCCATTATATGGTGCCAGAGGGTACCTACAGCAGCAAGGAGACGGTAAGGAAGCGGTCTACGAAAAGCAGCATGGAGGAGAAAAGAAAAGCTGTGGAGAGTTTGGAGATGGAAAGTCAGAATGGAGAAAAATGTGTTTGATATGGAGCTTCAGAATGTAAACAATGACTTGGGTCCCTATCAAATTATCGAATGGACACACAGTCAGAACAGTTCAGCAGACTGCATTGTCACAGATATGGGTTTGACCATATCACATCTGACAGATCACATTATGGTCAGGAAATTTGCCCATTCTCCACTGTAGTGTGATCTCGGATTTGGTTTATATAGTTAGAAGGGGTGTGGGGGTGAAGGGGTGCTTGCCCCCTTGGAAAAGCAGTTTCTGTGGTGTGTGCAGGTGTTGTGTTTGTGTTTTTACGATGGACTGCATTGTCACCGATATGGGTTTGACCATTATCACTTTTGACAATATGTCTGTTCATTTATGACAGACACACAATGACACTTGTGTGGTGGATGTTACAAATGCCAAGCATTTAGCAGTTTCCATGGTGAAGAAGTAGCGAGTCTGTTGAAGTGGTGTAGATAACAGAACTGGCATCAAGAGGGCATGCAGATTGATGCTCTGTTAAAAATAATCAAGAATGAGGATAGAGGTGACAAGTTCTGCTGTTTCATGGGATGAGATGGCTGATCAGCACATCTAAAAAAGTTATGTGGAAAATGAACCAAATGATGTGGCAGTAGAGAATGTAGCAGTTAAAGCATATGCAGCAGTGACAAAGTAGAAGAGGAAAGCCGTACCAGGTGTCTGGTTTTGTGACAGCAGATAATGCAGTAACCAAGACATGTGCAGCAGTGACAGCAGGCAAAAAAGGAGAGCAACAATGAACTGCAAGTTTTTTAAAAAGAACAGAAGACAGACTGAGAATAAGATCAAAAATGACACCAATAGATATTATCTGGGATAATTTGGTAACTTCTGGATTTTAAAGCTCAAGAAATTCGGTCTTTTACAGATATTGGGACAGACTTTTTGCAACTTGACACAGATGGACTGATGACATTTCTAGAACTGTGCAACATACAGGAGGAGCATTTATCTGTGGAACAATTATTTGTTTTCTGGCAGAATTGGAAGACAAATGTTAAAAAGTGCACGCAGGGGCTATGTGAAACTGTTGATAATATTGTGAAAGTTAGAGATGACAGAAACCTATGGAATGGAGGGTGGAGGTTGGAAGCTGTTTAAAATATAAAAAAAAACACAGTGAATCACTTGACAAGTTTTGTGGCTGGTCAGAGTGACATCAAGATATGCTGGCCAGCCTAAATCAGGTTTCCTTTGTAGAGACTTCTCATTTAAAGATTGTGACAAGGTACATGTAACCAGTGGGGGGAGAAAAGACATACAACAAGAAGGCACGTGTCTGAATGAAGATGTGTAAAAATAATTAAAAAAAAAAAAAAAAAAAAAAGTGTCCCTTTTTTTAAGGGCAACAGTAAATAATGAAAAAGAAGGGGGATGAAAGAAGTCATGCACCAAGAAGGGACTAGGAGAAAGGGTTAACTAGGTGAACAAGAAACTGTAGAAGAAGAAAAAAATATGGGAGGGGAAAAATGTGGAGAGAGGGTGATTGCAGGAAGAGAGATCAGGAAAAGAGATTGATGCTAATATTTTTTTTTTTTTTTTTTAATTTCTAGCCAGTGAAAAATCGGATTATGAGGATAAAGGATTATTTGTGCATAAACCTTAGAAAAATATTAAATTGTGGAAAGAGTATAAATAAGTAATAAAAAATAATTTCCTCAATTTAAAATAAAGGAGAAAAAAAACAATTTTAGAGTATGTTCAGTGAATGTGAACAATTATTAACACTGCAAGATGGATACAGATACTGGAATGGTGTGCTAAATGTGATGTTGATATCTGTTAAACAATGTCAGATTCCCGACAAGTGAACAAAGACAAAAATCAGAATAATTGTGGGGTGGAAACATAATACCGAACTAAGTAAGTTAACATTGTTCTGGAGTGGCTGTGTTGTGTAAAAAAAAAAAAAAAAAAAAAAAAAAAAAACTGCAAATCCCAGATACAACACTGGTAAGGCTAGGAAGATTAACTGTTGTGGGAGAGGTGGAGAGAACATGTTTACAGAATTATAGCATTATATGCATATAGAACTAGTAAGGAAAGAGAAAATCGGTTCCATTATGTATTAGACTATGTGGTGGTTAAACATAAAAATTGCAAGGGACTTAACTGTGATGTGTGATAAGTTACCTGGGGGAAAATAAAATCAGTGGGCTTCTAGAAGGGCAACACTTGGATCTGAAATTGATTATTGGATTTGGAGCAACAAATGGTAATCCAGTTGTGATTTGTTTTTCAGACCATTTAGCAATATGAATGGAGGTGATGGAAGTAAGGGGAGTATATTAAAATAGGGACGGGAATAAAAAGATTAAATGAGAAATTATGAGAGGAAAGTGGGAAGTACTGCAGTTATGTTAAGATCATACAACCATGAAGGAATTTTCTAAATACTGGTCTGAATGGTAGACTGAATTTAAAAAGCAATAAAATATTTATTCCAATAGTAGGATGTGTAAGAAAGGAAAAGAAAGTGAAATACAGGAAGGCTGTAGAAATGTATGAGAGTATTAGAAGAGAGTATTATGATATGAAATATAAAAGAAATTGAGGAGAAAATAAGGCACTACTGTTTAGGCAAAGACTATGTACAAGGGAGAAGGTATCTGCATATTTGGGTAAAATAGTAAAGAAAGATATTAGTATGATGAGGGAAATAAAAAAGTGTAAAAGAAGAGATAAAAAGAATAGAACAGCAAATTATGAGTGTTGTAGTACAGCATGTGGAAAATATGTACAAGAATAAAATGAAGAAAAATGAGAGAATGGAAGTAAAAAAAAATCCAGAACAAGTTAAGGAAAAACTGAAAAAGAAATCACGACTAATGAATTGGATGATGTACCTAGAAAAGTAAATGTTGACACAGTATCAGGCCCAGATGGTATAGGGTGCAGAATGTTTAAGAAATTAATGGATTGACAAAGAGAGAGCAATTTGTAAATGTACTGAATGAATGGTTGAAGCAGGGTTTGTTTATGAAGAGTTATGTAGTGGGATATTAACATTTATATGCAAGAAAGATGAGAATAATAAAATAAAAATCTGAAGACCAAATCACACTTAAGTAACTCAAATTATAAAATTTTATGAGAATAAAATAGAGGAAAATGGAAAGAAGCATGAGAAATATTATGGAAGAAAGAACATATGGTATAAAAGGGAAGGGATGTTAAGAATTGTTATTGGTTGTGAGAGAAATGCATGGACAATACAAGTAAAAGGAAGGATGTGAAACTTACAGTAGCAAGGCATTCGGTACAGTAGGACATTATGCTTTGTGGGATGTTATGGGTAAGTATGGAAAAGGTAGAAGAATTAGGAGATGATGTATGTCAGCATATCAAAATGCTAGAGTGACAGCGTTAGTGAATGGGTGGCAGAGATAAAAAATATGCATGAGGTGTGGTATATGACAAGGATGTCTAAATGTAATATTGTTTGCATTGGCAATGAATGCGATAGTGAGTAAAGAAGCTTATAAAATAAAAGATGCTAGGTATAGGATGCAAACAGAGGTAGCGATTCCTGTAATTTTGACATATAGACAATGTAGTTGTTGTTACAAAGAGCAAAATATGGATGAGGAAGTGTTGGTTTGTCTGAATGGATATTTAAAGGAAATGGGAATGACCTTGAATAAAGATAAATAGTAGTGGTTTGGTTGATGTGAAAATTGGGAGCGTGTATTTTTCAATAAATGAAGTGTCTTTGCTAACAATCACCAGGTGGCATAATGGTTAAGGGTCTTCACTTCCCATGTACAAGGTTTGATCCTGGCCTCTGGCAAATGCCTTTTTGGAGTTTGTGTGTTCTCTTTGGTCTCCTCTCATATCAGAAAAACATGTTGAGTATTTCGATGTCAAACTCAACAATGAACAGAGCTGTGGGCAGCAGCACAGACAATGATCTATGGGATCAGAGTTGTATAGACCAACCGCTTTTGAGCATCTACTGCGGTGCACAGTATCCTCATGACAGGAGAACAGATCAGACTGTGTGGAGTGGCAGGGCTAGCCACTTGATGTAAAATATGGCTCTAGGTGATTCAAGTCATGTTGACCAATGTCAAATAGGCATCGGTATTTGCCAGTGATAAGTGGGTTGAGAGCTCAGCCTACTCCAACCTACCCAAGGAACCCATGCCAGTGGTAGAAGGGATGTATGGGCCCCTACTGGCCAGTGTGTGCCCACCATAAAGTCCAGCAGCCCTGGGTCAATAAGCTACTGGTGAGCCAGTGTCTAGTTGCCCAGCCCAAGTTACCCGAGATAGCTCCATTGAGCAAAACCTGGACATAAAACAAATCAGCCTGCTAAACACGAACTAAGAATTGCTACACCCAATGTAGGTTCACCGACAGGATGCAGCTTGGAAGTGGATGACATTATAGGATGTCCAGCCTCCTATGTACTGTGTGTCCCTGAAACAAGATGGAAAGGTAGTGCAGCAAGCCACATGGCTGGGGATCCATAGTCTACTACTCGGGAGCAGGACAGACTAGAAAGTGTGTTGGAATTGTGGTGAGAGAGAGGCTTCAGAAGGCAGTGAAGGATGTCATCAGAAATAGTGACAGTCTCATGGCAATCAGACTCCAATGTAATGAAGGGTCAGTATTCATATTCTCAGCCTATGCCCCACAGTGGGGTGGTGATAATGGGGGTGGGGGAATACATTCACACAGCAGTTGCAGGAGTAAATAAAGCAGGGCAATATGAATTTGTGTTTATAATGGGTGACTTGAATGCACATATTAGGACAGATAGAACAGGATATCAAGACTGCCTGGGTCCACATGGGTGGGGTAACAGGAATAAAGGAGAGGCCATTCTAGACTTTGCTCTGGCAAAAAGCTTAATAGTAGCCAACAGATTGTTCAGAAGGAGAGAGTGTCAAGATCACATACAAGAGTGACCAACATGCAACTTGGGTAGTCTTCCTCCTAGCAAGGAAAGGACACTGGGATAGAATCAGTGATTGCAAGGTCATCCCCAGGGGAAACAAACAGACGGCCCATAGCATAAATCAATGGTTGCCACGATCCGCTGCAAGCAGTGGTAAGAGAAAGCTCTAAGGTCAGAGACCAGCCTGAAGACCTGGAAGTCGACTGGAGAAAAAGTATAATTATTCAAGGTGCTAGCACCCCAATAAGAGAAAATAATAGGTGGGGTTGAAGAATGGCAGTGCCTCAAAATAGCATATGTGAGAACTGTGGAATAGATGTATGCCCAGCCGGGTATAGAAATAGGGTCCATGTTCGTAAAACATCTAAATGTAACATTACCGAAAATGTATTACTTCGAAAAATCAATCATTCATTGAATGGCCATAGTTGGCCAATAACCAGGAAATAATGCGATGAATAAGGTAAGTGAAGGAAAACTTTTAAATTTGCCCTTTTCCCCACTACAGTGTGATCTTGGAGTTGGCCAACTATGACCTTTCAATGAATGATTTTTTAAAGTTATATACATTTGGTAATGTTATGTTTAGATGTTTTACCGTTGGTGGATCTGTCTTTTCAGTAGCTGAACAGAGACACACAGAAAGAGTACAGAAGGAAAGCTGGTGGTGGAATGCACAAGTCCAGGAAGTCATCAAAAGAAAGATGGAGTGCAGGAAAAAGTGGAAGATAGAAAAGATGGACCAGGCTAGGAAGAATATTGGTAAGCTAAGAAAGGAATTTCAATAGCAAAGAACAGGATATTGGAGGCACTCTACCAGCTTCTGGAAAGAAACTCAGTAGGTGGCACAAAGAAAATATATCAGGTTGCACAGATAGACACCCTTCATATGGGAAGCCAGCAACAACCTGCTCACCAGTCCTTAGGGCATCAAAGGCAGATGGAAGGAGTACTTCCATCAGCTTCTGAATGGAAAAAACCCTACAGAAGCTGTACTGCCACAGACAGCCTACAATGAGAGAAGAGAAGCCCACCCTAGAAGAAATAAGAATACCACCAAGGAAAATCAAGAGCAGGCTCAGATGAGGTCACAGCAGATATGATAATACTGGATGAGATATTGGAGAAATAGCTCCTGAGGGTACTCAATAGCAGTATGGAGAAAAAGGTGTATTCCAGATGAATGGAGGATAAGCATACTTGTGCCAGTATACAAGAACAAAGGTGACATCCACAACTGTGGGCAGTACAGAGGTATTAAACTCCTATCACAGTGCATGAAAGTTATGGAGAGTCATTGATAAACGGATATACAGTAGTGTAAAGTAAGATGGGAGATTAGCAATTCAGATTCAGATCCGGATGCCACACAATTGACCTGTTTGCAGTGAGGCAGATAGTTGACAAGAAGCTAGGGATGCAGTAAGAGTCCAACTGGGCATTCTTAGGCTTGGAGAAAGCATACAAGGTCCCAAGGAAACAGATTTAGGCAATTCTGTAATGGTTTGAAATCCCAAAAACATTGGTAGATTTAGTGAAGGCTATGTACAAGGACCCAATGTCTCAAGTATGAACAATGTTCAGTCTCACAGAGGGGTTGCCAGTGGAAATGGGTGTGTACCAAGCTTCAGCTCCGAGCGCACTGCTGTTCATACTGGAGATGAACTGCATTAGCAAACAGGTTGGTGGGTATAGTTGCTGTATCCAGATGATGTGACATTATAGACAGACTGAGCAAGAACTTCAGCAAAGGATAGGGGAATGGATTGCAAAACTGAAGGCACATGGGATGAAACTAAATACAGATACACCGGTGGTAATGGCAGCAAATGGGGGAAATCAGAAGAAGCTGAGAATGATGGAAGATAATGGAACAGGTTAGTAGCTTCTTGTATTTGGGAAGGCTGACTGAGAAGAAAGGAAGTCTGAATGAAAAGGTCAAAGCTAGAATTAGAGGGGCTGCAGCCAACTGGCATAGAGCATCAGGTGTAGTATAAGACAGAAGAATGCCAAAGAAGCTGAAAAGCAAGATGTACAAAACATTAGTGAAACCAGTACTACTGTCTGGTACAGAAAACTGGGCAGTAAAGACAGAGCAGATATGAAAGCCAGAAGTGATGGAAATCAAGTGCCTGAGAAGGGTAGTAGGGCATACACTGTGGGACAGATGAAGAAATGAGGACAGAGCAGAAGCCAAAGTAGCTCCAATTGCAGAAAAGATCAAAGAGAACAGATTACTATGGTTCAGGCATATGTGCAGAAAAGCAGAAATATGAAGAAAATTTGGAATACAGGAAGAAGGCAAGAGGAAACAAGGACATCCAGCAAAGAGGTAGATGGACTGTGTGATAGAAGATCTGAGACAGTCGGGCATGAGTGTCGAAGAAGGCAGGAGTGTGGCATTGAATTGAGAGGGATGGTGACTAACACGACACCCCAACCCCATGTAGAAAATGGGAAGAAGGGGGCTGATCATAATGAAGTGCCTTTGCTAGGGAAAATAACTGGAAAAATGTAATTTTGATGCATGGGAGAATCTGATAAAAGAAATGAAGGAAATAGGTCTTCTGTGGTGGACAAAGATTAGCATTCAGGAAAAAGGTTCATCTGGCGAAGGCTATATTAATGGGGAAAAACAGCATATGTCAAATGTTTATATGATCCCAGCAAAATATGAAAAGGAAACTGTGCAATTGGTGTTTTCTTTCATATGCAGTTCAGTATTAAACCAAGTGAGAAGAAGTGTGCTGTAGAGAAGTGAAGATGAAAGGGAACCGGAGTTATTAAATCCAGTTTCTTATTCAGAGTCTTTAAATGTGTATTGGGTATTAAAGTGATAAAGGAAAAGGAGAAATAGTAAGAATATTTATACAAGTATAAAAGGTCTGGAGACGATGAGAAGAAAAAGAAAAAATGAATAGCAATAAAGAAATTCAAAATTATCAAGCAAAATATAACATGGAAAATAAAAACTGATGATAGAGAAAAACAGAGAGATGTAGTATAATAATGTTATGAAACAATATAACGTTAAAGCCATAAAAGTAAAGAAAAACGTGGTGTACCAAGATAGTAGAGTGTTCCTATGGAGACTAGTAATAAGTTACCAGTAAAGGGGAATATGCCTTATAAAAAGTGTGTGTTTATGTTGTGGGGAGGAAGAAACAAGTTTAAACACTGGAAAAAAATCTGTGTGAAGAAAAATTGTTTTGAGAATATTAATTGCATGAACAATATAGACATGAATACGATTATATATGGTTATTATATAAAAAAAACAAGAATATGTGATCAGGGTAGATAAGAATTTGTTTTGTGTAACATGGGTTATTTGGAATGAAACACAATGAAATTGTTTGATTTTGGCAGATATATTGCTAAAATAAGATTATGGTTGTGAAATAAGGAGTGGGGGTCAATTATGGAAGCATAACAATGAGGAGGTTTATAGGAGAAATGATGAATAGCAAAAAAAAAAAAATAGAACTGTTTTGTAATTCCTAGCTACACTATTGCTTGTCACCTCTGTCATTATCTCATTTAATCTCCTTCCTTATTCACTTTACATGCGATCATTACCTATTTCAGAATATCAGCATCTGCAACTCACTAGGTTACAAGAGGAAATTAAAAGAAACAAAAAACTGATGCAATATTTATTTTCCATAAAATGCTCTCTGCATGATTACAACTGGAAAAATATTTGCCTGCAAAGTATTTACCCAACACTATTACTTGCTAATAACTCAGTTTTACAAAGATGCCCTGTAATGACTAGTGCACTAACTAGGCTGGAGGCACTCCCCCTCCTAACACACTTCAAAGTATGCCCCATATAAATTCATTTCATGTACTACCAGTATAAAGAGAGACTTAAATACGATAGTGGGATCTTTCAGATATATATAGGGATTTTCATAAAACAGTAAAATCCTTTCCTAGTACAATGCTCTCCACTAAAATCTTTCATATGCAAACTAGAAAGGCAGTAGTCCAAGTAATAGCACAAAGTTATCAGCATCTCATATAGAGCATCTCTAAACTGGTTTCTGGCAGGCATTTTAGTTCTCAGGGTTTGAACCCGCTCATTTCACCTTCACTATGTTCAGGCTCACTTTGCTCCCTTATCCTACCCCCAGGTCTCACCCACCCCTTCTCTTTTATTCAAACCAAACTCCCTGACCAGTTATCACTGTCCCTCTGCTTAAAACCACACTCTTAGACACTCTACCAATCAACTTCCCCTTTCCTTAGTCACTATACAATCATCTCCCACTCCACCCACATTCTACTTTCCCCTCCCACCTCATATAACCCACCAATACCTGTACTAATATCTCACATTCTTCTGCATAACAAATTGTGTATCACTACCTCTCCCCCACCCAAATACACGCATACATACTCTTCTTAGATATGCACCATTTACAGCTCTGCCCTACCACCCTGCACAGCTCCTCACACTGTTCCTTCACCCATCTCACCTCTAGCTCTAATCCCCTTACTTTTTCACTACCTTATATATGCCTATTCTATCTTTGTCTCCCTTGCAGAGATGCTCTACCTGACTATAACTATAATTCTCAGCCTATGTCACCTTACAGACTACTATACAACAATTGCACCTAGGATCAGTTCACCAACCAAAAGAAATACCACTAACTAAGGCTACCATTTCCAAAAAACTTTAATTGCACTGTATTTCTTCAGGGAATCTGCCAGTTTCCACTGCAAATACAGACTTCTATAATACCATCAGACCCATCCAAACCTTCAAAGCAAAAATACAACTTGCCACAAAAAAAGTGCACCCCTATCTTTCTTGTAGTCACAAACAATCTCATTGTAGAGATCTCCACTAAAATCTAGGTCCCAATTGTGTTCTAGAGACCAACAGCAAATCACTTACCACCCCAGTACTATAACAGCCCTTTTCCTCAACCAGAAAACAAACACTAAACATAAACATAGTCTCATTAATCATAAGTTAAACAAAAAAAAAAACAAACACACAATCATAGACCAATATATACTCCAAATATTCTGGCAATTACCAAAACCTGGTTAAAGCCCAACATAAAAAAGACATTGAAATACTTCAACTGGATACAATACAAACAGGCCAACCCACACCACTCAAAAAAAGCTGGGAAGGATAACCACCGTTTACTCCAACTTGTACATACTCAATCATTTTAACAGTTGTATTCCCAAATTCCACAGTATTTACATTCTCATTTCTTACCTTAAATTAAAATAGTAAAAAAAACAACTTTGTATCATTGCTCTCGATATTCTCAGTGGAAACTATATAAACAAACAATTTGAAGATATCCTACACTGGATATCCATACCATTAATAATGAAAAAATCATGCTGAGAGTTATAAATACTGACAAGTAAAACATTACCTCCACATCTAATTCCAGTGTTAACCTATATGGCCTTGCATAGACCCTGACAGATACACCACCTCCAGAACCCATGCAGACTCCTTTAGTGACCATCTTCCCACTTACATCCATTGTGTTAAACGTTACTACAAATGGACCAGTAAATTCACAAAAGCAAGCATATTCAAATCAGCCCTACAAATCATCAACTGGTCTAATCTAAAAATTCTCCCCCTGGATGAGGGAGACTTCTATTTCAGTACAATATTCTTATATATTCTAAATAACTTAGCACCCCTTAAAAGAAAAGAAATGAAATCATCCATGCCCACTGGCTAACAATACTAGAAATTGTTTGCATAAAAAGGTAGAAGGCTGGGAAAATGGTGAATAACAAAACACCAAAACGTCTGCAGGAGTTTAGAGAACTTTGAAACCTTACCAAAAAAACAGGTAAACCATGACAAAAGCAACATTGAAATTATATGCCAGAGACAATCCCCAAAAATCTTGTCCTTCAAAAGACTTACTCTCTCCATTGTCAAAAAATAATTTGCATCCTTCACCTAACCTCTCCCCATCTTGAAATTGCTACCCAGTTTAATACCTGCTTCATAGACAGCATAACTATCCTTACCAAAAATAAGGATAAGGATGACATCCATAATACTCCTGTCCCACTCCAAATCCTGGCTACTTCTATACTGCCTTTCTTAAAACTGTCCCTACTTCGTATAAAAAAATACTTTACAATCTCAAACCAAACCATTCTCCCCATCCACTGAACCTCTCACCTGAGTTTCTCAGTATAGCAGCCAGTTCTATAACATACCCAGTATCAGTCCTTGTAAGTAGTTAAACACAAAAATCCAATGTTAATTCCCTATGTAAAATGTATAAACTCCACTACATAAAGGGAGACCTTAACAGAAATATCCAATTTAAAACCCATTGCCATGCCCTTCCCCTCTCAAAATTATTGGGAAAAGTATCCACAAACAAACTCAATACCTCCAACAACAATGTCAACAGTACAAAATATGGCTCCCAACACACATAGTACAACCACTGCTCTCCTATCCTTCGTAAACACCATCAAGAAAGCTACAGATAATGGTAAACTTGTATCCTCTTTATTCCTAGGTGTATCTAAGGCCTTTGATACTGCTTCACACAAGTTTCTACACAAAATGTCTTCCCTTGGCCTCTCACACTCTACTCACCTGGTTCAGAAGCTACTTGTCTGATGGATAACAATCTGTTAAATGGTTCTCAGTCCGATGCTATAATATATACATTTTTTTCTACCAACAATCTCTATACTTCTTGCCAATTAAACCTCTCTCATACAACATACAGAGTTCTATTTTCATTAGCTCCTCCGTTAGCCCACCCAACGACAAACAACACAAGAAACATTTTAACTCCATTGAAAAGAAAGCTGGCTACAACATAATCAATTACTGCTAAATCTTGAAAAAAATAAATAAATAAAAAGTACTCCTGTTTTTTCCCCCAACTCACATAACCTTGCCAGAAGTAACTTCAAAATCACCTCCCCAAACAATACTAACATTAAAGTAGTTTATCGGCATTAGATCACAGCCCGAAATTCACACTGCATTGAAAATCATGCCAAAGTTAGAAATGCTCTACCTAACACAAAAAATCCTTCCTCACACAGTAACCCTAGGTAACGCATGCATAGCTGCTACCATCACTTTGTTGTAGAGCACCCATCCTTACACACCTTCAACCCTCTCCAAAACTTTTTTTTAAGTTGAACAAGGTTATAAAGACCGTTAATGCTTCTTTGCAGCACAGCAATCAAAACCACCTCTATGCCATACAAAGGAACAAAATTAGTTAGAACTCACCATTTTGCATAAACCTAATTAATCATAGCATAGAACAATTCATCAGGGACATTGTGGGTGTAAGTTTGATCAAATAACTCCTTATGCACAAAAAAAAAAAATCTGTAGGACACAATGTAGTAGCAGAAAACCTAGAACTCACTCCCTATAACAAACAGGTAATTATCCAGCCTCCACATGTTGAAAACGAAAAAAAAAAAAAAAACATTCCTATCTAATTCCGGTCTCTGCTCATGTTCCGCACCAGGCTAATCCTGTCCTATAATCCACTTTTCTCTTTCACCCCACCTCCATCTGCTATCCAGAGTTTTCTCTCAGGCCACTTTCTTGCAGGTGCTCTCTCTTCACGTCCTTTAGTTATAATCATTTTTTAGCTTACTATGCCTCCCCTGTACCATATTACTGTCTTCTGTTCCACTACTGAAAATTTTATTCACTCACTATGCTACCAAAAGTACAAATCCTTCAAATACTCATGTGTAAATATCGATTTCTCTATTAACTTTACACCCACACTACTCTTGTAAAGTACTCTTGTAAACACATATTCCTTTCTTTACTAATCAATCTTCACTCGCATATCTGACCCTCTGTCAGCTTATTAGTTATAGTTCTCAATGAAACATCTCTTGAATTAATGTAATTTGCCTACTTTTGCTTCCGTTTCTCTGTCTCTTCACCTATTCTAATTTAAACAAAGCATAGCTCTCTCACTAGACAATCTTACTATTTCTTCAATTACTCTGTAACATACTGTACTGTATTATATTTGCAAAAATGGAAACCTTTACAACTCTGTCGTTATTATATTGTATTCGTTTAAATGACAATCCATATCAGAAGTTCATACTTGCCATGTTCTACTGTTTTGATTACATGTAATATATTGGAGATTTTCTCCAATCCTCTTAAAACAGATTATTGCCCAGTCAGACTGTCCCAGTAAACAAATCCACCCATCTACAACCCCTATTACCATTTTTACACATGGAGTCAGGGTTTCACTTCAACAGTGACAATCTAGAGCCAAGGTTGACACCACCTTAACAAATGATAGAAAGATGATAGAAAGATTAGCTAGATAAATAAATAGCATGGTTTGCTTTGAATGATCAAGTCAAATGGAGTACCAGTCATACTGCAGTCGAGTTTTGTTACAACAGAGTCCTTTGTTTCTCCAACAGAGTCCTTTGTTTCTCCACTCTAAAAATAAAGTCTTTCATTGTTTTAAAATAAATAAATAAATATGTGAAAAGCCCTCCCCCCACAAGCATAGGCCTAGTAGGAGACCACCAAGGGCACTATGTGTAAGGCTAGCTCTGCCTTTGCCATTACTCATTTTGGCACCCACCCCTCAACCTTAAGTGGAGGGAAAAAAAATCTTCAGGTTGTGGCAAACCACCTTCTACAAATGAAACAAGTGATTTACTACAACAAAATACCACACTCAGATCACGGATTCAACCACGATGGAAAATGCTGTAGCAGCACTCAATGTCTGAATACTAGTACTGCTAGACTACATAAGGTGCCCTTAAGTACTTTGTACCCGACTGCATATGCATGTACTGTTAAAATATTCAAGCTAGGGTAAACAAGCAGAACTTACTCCTAGCAGTGACATGTAATAGTTCAAGCCCTTCAGAAATCAGCCACATTATCTGAAGGGAGTGCCGAGGTGCATTTTTAGGATGCAAGTTGCACGCAAGAATGGATGTCTCATCTGGTGCAATGAACGGTCCTAAAAGTAGTCTGGCCTCTTTGATTTTAATCTTAGCTTTGGGGGAGGTGGGGGATTGAGTAGATTTTAGAAATGCTGAGATGCAACGGGAAGGCT